>NW_027018196.1:0-59424 GCF_032854445.1 Liolophura sinensis | reverse complement strand
CACTGACTCACATTTATAAGGTGCCAAAAGATGTGGAATTGGGCCAGGCATTGGCAGCTGTTAAAAAATTGCAAATATCCCTGGTTTCCATGGAGTAAGAGCCGTTGCTGGGCACGTGATTATGACATCAATGATCATTGATCTGTCGCTACAGCCAAAAGTACTGGTCGGAGAGCAACGCGGTTTGCACCATTCGATTCTCGTCACAAAATACGTCGGATTAGCCTCTTACTAGTAAGCACTGGAAACAGTTTTTCCACTTTTGCATTTTTGCTTCGTCTTTTTGTTAATTGAAATCGGCTACACTGTACTCTGTACAATCGCGACTGGTCATTACTATATTCAACTTTTGACTATAAGTTATGTGCCCTTCGGTAGCCCAGAAGACGTCAAATCTTTGGGCTAAGCCCATTTAACTCACCCAGCAATTGCCTTACTTCTAGATCCAAGACAATCTCAATGTCTTTATCTACGTGTAGAAAAACCACACCATTTGTACGTGAAAACCACAAGGTACTTGATACAGTCTGCTGTAAAAAGTACAACTGAACACTGACCCACTTCAGTAAGGTGCCAAAAGATGCAGAATTGAGCCAGGCATCGGCAGCTGTTGAAAAATTGCAAATTTCCCTGGTTTCCATGGAGTAAGAGCCGTTGCTGGGCACGTGATTATGACATAAATAATCATTCAATTGTCAATACAGCCAAAAGTATTGGTCGGAGAGCAACGCGGTTTGCACCATTCGATTTCTCGTCACAAAATACGTCGGATTAGCCTCTTACCAGCAGCACTGGAACAGTTTTTCCACTTTTGCATTTTTACCTGGTCTTTTTCTTAATTGAAATCGGCTACACTGTACTCTGTACAATCGCGACTGGTCATTACTATATTCAACTTTTGACTATAAGTTATGTGCCCTTCGGTAGCCCAGAAGACGTCAAATCTATCGGCTAAGCCCATTCAACTCACCCAGCAATTGTCTTACTTCTAAGTGCAAGACAATCTCAATGTCTTTATCTACGTGTAGAAAAACCAGACCATTTGTACATAAAAAACACAAGGTACTTGATACAGTCTGCTGTGAAAAGTACAAATAAACACTGACCCACATTTATAAGGTGCCAAAAGATGTGGAATTGGGCCAGGCATTGGCAGCTGTTAAAAAATTGCAAATATCCCTGGTTTCCATGGAGTAAGAGGCCGTTGCTGGGCACGTGATTATGACATCAATGATCATTGATCTGTCGCTACAGCCAAAAGTATTGGTCGGAGAGCAACGCGGTTTGCACCATTCGATTTCTCGTCACAAAATACGTCGGATTAGCCTCTTACTAGTAGCACTGGAACAGTTTTTCCACTTTTGCATTTTTGCTTTGTATTTTTGTTAATTGAAATCGGCTACACTGTACTCTGTACAATCGCGACTGGTCATTACTATATTCAACTTTGACTATAAGTTATGTGCCCTTCGGTAGCCCAGAAGACGTCAAATCTTTCGGCTAAGCCCATTTAACACACCCAGCAATTGCCTTACTTCTAAGTCCAAGACAATCTTAATGTCTTTATCTACGTGTAGAAAAACCACACCATTTGTACGTGAAAAACACAAGGTACTTGATACAGACTGCTGTAAAAAGTACAACTGAACACTGACCCACATGAATAAGGTGCCAAAAGATGCGGAATTGAGCCAGGCATCGGCAGCTGTTGAAAAATTGCAAATTTCCCTGGTTTCCATGGAGTAAGAGCCGTTGCTGGGCACGTGATTATGACATAAATGATCATTCAATTGTCACTACAGGCAAAAGTTTTGGTCGGAGAGCAACGCGGTTTGCACCATTCGATTTCTCGTCACAAAATACGTCGGATTAGCCTCTTACCAGCAGCACTGAACAGTTTTTCCACTTTTGCATTTTTGCCTGGTCTTTTTGTTAATTGAAACCGGCTACACTGCACTCTGTACAATCGCGACTGGTCATTACTATATTCAACTTTTGACTATAAGTTATGTGCCCTTCGGTAGCCCAGAAGACCTGAAATCTTTGGCTAAGCCCATTTAACTCACCCAGCAATTGCCTTACTTCTAAGTGCAAGACAATCTCAATGTCTTTATCTACGTGTAGAAAAACCACACCATTTGTACGTGAAAAACACAAGGTACTTGATACAGTCTGCTGTAAAAAGTACAACTCAACACTAACCCACTTCAGTAAGGTGCCAAAAGATGCGGAATTGAGCCAGGCATCGGCAGCTGTTGAAAAATTGCAAATTTCCCTGGTTTCCATTGATTAAGATCCGTTGCTGGGCACGTGATTATGACATAAATGATCATTCAATTGTCACTACAGCCAAAAGTATTGGTCGGAGAGCAACGCGGATTGCACCATTCGATTTCTCGTCACAAAATACGTCGGATTAGCCTCTTACCAGCAGCACTGGAACAGTTTGTCCACTTTTGCATTTTTGCCTGGTCTTTTTGTTAATTGAAATCGGCTACACTGTACTCTGTACAATCGCGACTGGTCATTACTATATTCAACTTTTGACTATAAGTTATGTGCCCTTCGGTAGCCCAGAAGACGTCAAATCTTTGGGCTAAGACCCATTTAACTCACCAAGCAATTGCCTTACTTCTAAGTGCAAGACAATCTCAATGTCCTTTATCTACGTGTAGAAAAACCACACCATTTGTACGTGAAAAACACAAGGTACTTGATACAGTCTGCTGTAAAAAGTACAACTGACCACAGACCCACATGAATAAGGTGCCAAAGATGCGGAATTGAGCCAGGCATCGGCAGCTGTTGAAAAATTGCAAATTTCCCTGGTTTCCATGGAGTAAGAGCCGTTGCTGGGCACGTGATTATGACATAAATGATCATTCAGTTGTCACTACAGGCAAAAGTATTGGTCGGAGAGCAACGCGGTTTGCACCATTCGAGTTGTCGTCACAAAATACGTCGGATTAGCCTCTTACCAGCAGCACTGGAACAGTTTTTCCACTTTTGCATTTTTGCCTGGTCTTTTTGTTAATTGAAAAAGGCTACACTGCACTCTGTACAATCGCGACTGGGTCATTACTATATTTATCTTTTGACTATAAGTTATGTGCCCTTCGGTAGCCCAGAAGACGTCAAATCTTTGGGCTCAGCCCATTTAACTCACCCAGCAATTGCCTTACTTCTAAGTGCAGGACAATCTCAATGTCTTTATCTACGTGTAGAAAAACCACACCATTTGTACGTGAAAACCACAAGGTACTTGATACAGTCTGCTGTAAAAAGTACAACTGAACACTGACCCACTTCAGTAAAGTACCAAAAGATGCGGAATTGAGCCAGGCATCGGCAGCTGTTGAAAAATTGCAAATTTCCCTGGTTTCCATGGAGTAAGAGCCGTTTCTACGCACGTGATTATGACATAAATGATCATTCAATTGTCGTTTCAGCCAAAAGTATTGGTCGGAGAGCAACGCGGATTGCACCATTCGATTTCTCGTCACAAAATACGTCGGATTAGCCTCTTACCAGCAGCACTGGAACAGTTTTTCCACTTTTGCATTTTTGCCTGGTCTTTTTGTTAATTGAAACCGGCTACACTGCACTCTGTACAATCGCGACTGGTCATTACTATATTCAACTTTTGACTATAAGTTATGTGCCCTTCGGTAGCCCAGAAGACCTGAAATCTTTGGGCTAAGCCCATTTAACTCACCCAGCAATTGCCTTACTTCTAAGTGCAAGACAATCTCAATGTCTTTATCTACGTGTAGAAAAACCACACCATTTGTACGTGAAAAACACAAGGTACTTGATACAGTCTGCTGTAAAAAGTACAACTGACCACAGACCCACATGAATAAGGTGCCAAAAGATGCGGAATTGAGCCAGGCATCGGCAGCTGTTGAAAAATTGCAAATTTCCCTGGTTTCCATGGAGTAAGAGCCGTTGCTGGGCACGTGATTATGACATCAATGATCAATCAATTGTCGCTACAGCCAAAAGTATTGGTCGGAGAGCAACGCGGTTTGCACCATTCGATTTCTCGTCACAAAATACGTCGGATTAGCCTCTTACCAGCAGCACAAGAACAGTTTTTCCACTTTTGCATTTTTATCTGGTCTTTTTGTGAATTGAAATCGGCTACACTGTACTCTGTACAATCGCGACTGGTCATTACTATATTCAACTTTTGACTATAAGTTATGTGCCCTTCGGTAGCCCAGAAGACGTCAAATCTTTGGGCTAAGCCCATTCAACTCACCCAGCAATTGCCTTACTTCTAAGTGCAAGACAATCTCAATGTCTTTATCTACGTGTAGAAAAACCACACCATTTGTACGTGAAAACCACAAGGTACTTGATACAGTCTGCTGTAAAAAGTACAACTGAACACTGACCCACATTTATAAGGTGCCAAAAGAGGCGGAATTGAGCCAGGCATCGGCAGCTGTTGAAAAATTGCAAATTTCCCTGGTTTCCATGGAGTAAGAGCCGTTGCTGGGCAAGTGATTATGACATAAATGATCATTCAGTTGTCACTACAGGCAAAAGTATTGGTCGGAGAGCAACGCGGTTTGCACCATTCGATTTCTCGTCACAAAATACGTCGGATTAGCCTCTTACCAGCAGCACTGGAACAGTTTTTCCACTTTTGCATTTTTACCTGGTCTTTTTGTTAATTGAAATCGGCTAAACTGTACTCTGTACAATCGCGACTGGTCATTACTATATTCAACTTTTGACTATAAGTTATGTGCCCTTCGGTAGCCCAGAAGACGTCAAATCTTTCGGCTAAGCCCATTTAACTCACCCAGCAATTGCCTTACTTCTAAGTGCAAGACAATCTTAATGTCTTTATCTACGTGTAGAAAAACCACACCATTTGTACGTGAAAAACACAAGGTACTTGATACAGTCTGCTGTAAAAAGTACAACTGAACACTGACCCACATTTATAAGGTGCCAAAAGATGTGGAATTGAGCCAGGCATCGGCAGCTGTTGAAAAATTGCAAATTTCCCTGGTTTCCATGGAGTAAGAGCCGTTGCTGGGCACGTGATTATGACATAAATGATCATTCAATTGTCGCTACAGCCAAAAGTGTTGGTCGGAGAGCAACGCGGTTTGCACCATTCGATTTCTCGTCACAAAATACGTCGGATTAGCCTCTTACCAGCAGCACTGGAACAGTTTTTCCACTTTTACATTTTTGCCTGGTCTTTTTGTTAATTGAAATCGGCTACACTGTACTCTGTACAATCGCGACTGGTCATTACTATATTCAACTTTTGACTATAAGTTATGTGCCCTTCGGTAGCCCAGAAGACCTGAAATCTTTGGGCTAAGCCCATTTAACTCACCCAGCAATTGCCTTACTTCTAAGTGCAAGACAATCTCAATGTCTTTATCTACGTGTAGAAAAACCACACCATTTGTACGTGAAAAACACAAGGTACTTGATACAGTCTGCTGTAAAAAGTACAACTGACCACAGACCCACATGAATAAGGTGCCAAAAGATGCGGAATTGAGCCAGGCATCGGCAGCTGTTGAAAAATTGCAAATTTCCCTGGTTTCCATGGAGTAAGAGCCGTTGCTGGGCACGTGATTATGACATAAATGATCATTCAATTGTCACTTCAGCCAAAAGTATTGGTCGGAGAGCAACGCGGATTGCACCATTCGATTTCTCGTCACAAAATACGTCGGATTAGCCTCTTACCAGCAGCACTGGAACAGTTTGTCCACTTTTGCATTTTTGCCTGGTCTTTTTGTTAATTGAAATCGGCTACACTGTACTCTGTACAATCGCGACTGGTCATTACTATATTCAACCTTTGACTATAAGTTATGTGCCCTTCGGTAGCCCAGAAGACGTCAAATCTTTGGGCTAAGCCCATTTAACTCACCCAGCAATTGCCTTACTTCTAAGTGCAAGACAATCTCAATGTCTTTATCTACGTGTAGAAAAACCACACCATTTGTACGTGAAAAACACAAGGTACTTGATACAGTCTGCTGTAAAAAGTACAACTGACCACAGACCCACATGAATAAGGTGCCAAAAGATGCGGAATTGAGCCAGGCATCGGCAGCTGTTGAAAAATTGCAAATTTCCCTGGTTTCCATGGAGTAAGAGCCGTTTCTACGCACGTGATTATGACATAAATGATCATTCAATTGTCGTTTCAGCCAAAAGTATTGGTCGGAGAGCAACGCGGATTGCACCATTCGATTTCTCGTCACAAAATACGTCGGATTAGCCTCTTACTAGTAGCACTGGAACAGTTTTTACACTTTTGCATTTTTACCTGGTCTTTTTGTTAATTGAAATCGGCTACACTGTACTCTGTACAATCGCGACTGGTCATTACTATATTCAACTTTTGACTATAAGTTATGTGCCCTTCGGTAGCCCAGAAGACGTCAAATCTTTGGGCTAAGCCCATTTAACTCACCCATCAATTGCCTTACTTCTAAGTGCAAGACAATCTCAATGTCTTTATCTACGTGTAGAAAAAACACACCATTTGTACGTGAAAACCACAAGGTACTTGATACAGTCTGCTGTAAAAAGTACAACTGAACACTGACCCACATTTATAAGGTGCCAAAAGAGGCGGAATTGAGCCAGGCATCGGCAGCTGTTGAAAAATTGCAAATTTCCCTGGTTTCCATGGAGTAAGAGCCGTTGCTGGGCAAGTGATTATGACATAAATGATCATTCAGTTGTCACTACAGGCAAAAGTATTGGTCGGAGAGCAACGCGGTTTGCACCATTCGATTTCTCGTCACAAAATACGTCGGATTAGCCTCTTACCAGCAGCACAAGAACAGTTTTTCCACTTTTGCATTTTTATCTGGTCTTTTTGTGAATTGAAATCGGCTACACTGTACTCTGTACAATCGCGACTGGTCATTACTATATTCAACTTTTGACTATAAGTTATGTGCCCTTCGGTAGCCCAGAAGACGTCAAATCTTTGGGCTAAGCCCATTCAACTCACCCAGCAATTGCCTTACTTCTAAGTGCAAGACAATCTCAATGTCTTTATCTACGTGTAGAAAAACCACACCATTTGTACGTGAAAACCACAAGGTACTTGATACAGTCTGCTGTAAAAAGTACAACTGAACACTGACCCACATTTATAAGGTGCCAAAAGAGGCGGAATTGAGCCAGGCATCGGCAGCTGTTGAAAAATTGCAAATTTCCCTGGTTTCCATGGAGTAAGAGCCGTTGCTGGGCAAGTGATTATGACATAAATGATCATTCAGTTGTCACTACAGGCAAAAGTATTGGTCGGAGAGCAACGCGGTTTGCACCATTCGATTTCTCGTCACAAAATACGTCGGATTAGCCTCTTACCAGCAGCACTGGAACAGTTTTTCCACTTTTGCATTTTTACCTGGTCTTTTTCTTAATTGAAATCGGCTAAACTGTACTCTGTACAATCGCGACTGGTCATTACTATATTCAACTTTTGACTATAAGTTATGTGCCCTTCGGTAGCCCAGAAGACGTCAAATCTTTCGGCTAAGCCCATTTAACTCACCCAGCAATTGCCTTACTTCTAAGTGCAAGACAATCTCAATGTCTTTATCTACGTGTAGAAAAACCACACCATTTGTACGTGAAAAACACAAGGTACTTGATACAGTCTGCTGTAAAAAGTACAACTGACCACAGACCCACATGAATAAGGTGCCAAAAGATGCGGAATTGAGCCAGGCATCGGCAGCTGTTGAAAAATTGCAAATTTCCCTGGTTTCCATGGAGTAAGAGCCGTTGCTGGGCACGTGATTATGACATAAATGATCATTCAATTGTCACTACAGCCAAAAGTTTTGGTCGGAGAGCAACGCGGTTTGCACCATTCGATTTCTCGTCACAAAATACGTCGGATTAGCCTCTTACCAGCAGCACTGGAACAGTTTTTCCACTTTTGCATTTTTGCCTGGTCTTTTTGTTAATTGAAACCGGCTACACTGCACTCTGTACAATCGCGACTGGTCATTACTATATTCAACTTTTGACTATAAGTTATGTGCCCTTCGGTAGCCCAGAAGACCTGAAATCTTTGGGCTAAGCCCATTTAACTCACCCAGCAATTGCCTTACTTCTAAGTGCAAGACAATCTCAATGTCTTTATCTACGTGTAGAAAAACCACACCATTTGTACGTGAAAAACACAAGGTACTTGATACAGTCTGCTGTAAAAAGTACAACTGAACACTAACCCACTTCAGTAAGGTGCCAAAAGATGCGGAATTTAGCCAGGCATCGGCAGCTGTTGAAAAATTGCAAATTTCCCTGGTTTCCATGGAGTAAGAGCCGTTGCTGGGCACGTGATTATGACATAAATGATCATTCAATTGTCACTTCAGCCAAAAGTATTGGTCGGAGAGCAACGCGGATTGCACCAGTCGATTTCTCGTCACAAAATACGTCGGATTAGCCTCTTACCAGCAGCACTGGAACAGTTTGTCCACTTTTGCATTTTTGCCTGGTCTTTTTGTTAATTGAAATCGGCTACACTGTACTCTGTACAATCGCGACTGGTCATTACTATATTCAACCTTTGACTATAAGTTATGTGCCCTTCGGTAGCCCAGAAGACGTCAAATCTTTGGGCTAAGCCCATTTAACTCACCCAGCAATTGCCTTACTTCTAAGTGCAAGACAATCTCAATGTCTTTATCTACGTGTAGAAAAACCACACCATTTGTACGTGAAAAACACAAGGTACTTGATACAGTCTGCTGTAAAAAGTACAACTGACCACAGACCCACATGAATAAGGTGCCAAAAGATGCGGAATTGAGCCAGGCATCGGCAGCTGTTGAAAAATTGCAAATTTCCCTGGTTTCCATGGAGTAAGAGCCGTTTCTACGCACGTGATTATGACATAAATGATCATTCAATTGTCGTTTCAGCCAAAAGTATTGGTCGGAGAGCAACGCGGATTGCACCATTCGATTTCTCGTCACAAAATACGTCGGATTAGCCTCTTACTAGTAGCACTGGAACAGTTTTTACACTTTTGCATTTTTACCTGGTCTTTTTGTTAATTGAAATCGGCTACACTGTACTCTGTACAATCGCGACTGGTCATTACTATATTCAACTTTTGACTATAAGTTATGTGCCCTTCGGTAGCCCAGAAGACGTCAAATCTTTGGGCTAAGCCCATTCAACTCACCCAGCAATTGCCTTACTTCTAAGTGCAAGACAATCTCAATGTCTTTATCTACGTGTAGAAAAACCACACCATTTGTACGTGAAAACCACAAGGTACTTGATACAGTCTGCTGTAAAAAGTACAACTGAACACTGACCCACATTTATAAGGTGCCAAAAGAGGCGGAATTGAGCCAGGCATCGGCAGCTGTTGAAAAATTGCAAATTTCCCTGGTTTCCATGGAGTAAGAGCCGTTGCTGGGCAAGTGATTATGACATAAATGATCATTCAGTTGTCACTACAGGCAAAAGTATTGGTCGGAGAGCAACGCGGTTTGCACCATTCGATTTCTCGTCACAAAATACGTCGGATTAGCCTCTTACCAGCAGCACTGGAACAGTTTTTCCACTTTTGCATTTTTACCTGGTCTTTTTCTTAATTGAAATCGGCTAAACTGTACTCTGTACAATCGCGACTGGTCATTACTATATTCAACTTTTGACTATAAGTTATGTGCCCTTCGGTAGCCCAGAAGACGTCAAATCTTTCGGCTAAGCCCATTTAACTCACCCAGCAATTGCCTTACTTCTAAGTGCAAGACAATCTTAATGTCTTTATCTACGTGTAGAAAAACCACACCATTTGTACGTGAAAAACACAAGGTATTTGATACAGTCTGCTGTAAAAAGTACAACTGAACACTGACCCACATTTATAAGGTGCCAAAAGATGTGGAATTGAGCCAGGCATCGGCAGCTGTTGAAAAATTGCAAATTTCCCTGGTTTCCATGGAGTAAGAGCCGTTGCTGGGCACGTGATTATGACATAAATGATCATTCAATTGTCGCTACAGCCAAAAGTGTTGGTCGGAGAGCAACGCGGTTTGCACCATTCGATTTCTCGTCACAAAATACGTCGGATTAGCCTCTTACCAGCAGCACTGGAACAGTTTTTCCACTTTTACATTTTTGCCTGGTCTTTTTGTTAATTGAAATCGGCTACACTGTACTCTGTACAATCGCGACTGGTCATTACTATATTCAACTTTTGACTATAAGTTATGTGCCCTTCGGTAGCCCAGAAGACCTGAAATCTTTGGGCTAAGCCCATTTAACTCACCCAGCAATTGCCTTACTTCTAAGTGCAAGACAATCTCAATGTCTTTATCTACGTGTAGAAAAACCACACCATTTGTACGTGAAAAACACAAGGTACTTGATACAGTCTGCTGTAAAAAGTACAACTGACCACAGACCCACATGAATAAGGTGCCAAAAGATGCGGAATTGAGCCAGGCATCGGCAGCTGTTGAAAAATTGCAAATTTCCCTGGTTTCCATGGAGTAAGAGCCGTTGCTGGGCACGTGATTATGACATAAATGATCATTCAATTGTCACTACAGCCAAAAGTTTTGGTCGGAGAGCAACGCGGTTTGCACCATTCGATTTCTCGTCACAAAATACGTCGGATTAGCCTCTTACCAGCAGCACTGGAACAGTTTTTCCACTTTTGCATTTTTGCCTGGTCTTTTTGTTAATTGAAACCGGCTACACTGCACTCTGTACAATCGCGACTGGTCATTACTATATTCAACTTTTGACTATAAGTTATGTGCCCTTCGGTAGCCCAGAAGACCTGAAATCTTTGGGCTAAGCCCATTTAACTCACCCAGCAATTGCCTTACTTCTAAGTGCAAGACAATCTCAATGTCTTTATCTACGTGTAGAAAAACCACACCATTTGTACGTGAAAAACACAAGGTACTTGATACAGTCTGCTGTAAAAAGTACAACTGAACACTAACCCACTTCAGTAAGGTGCCAAAAGATGCGGAATTTAGCCAGGCATCGGCAGCTGTTGAAAAATTGCAAATTTCCCTGGTTTCCATGGAGTAAGAGCCGTTGCTGGGCACGTGATTATGACATAAATGATCATTCAATTGTCACTTCAGCCAAAAGTATTGGTCGGAGAGCAACGCGGATTGCACCATTCGATTTCTCGTCACAAAATACGTCGGATTAGCCTCTTACCAGCAGCACTGGAACAGTTTGTCCACTTTTGCATTTTTGCCTGGTCTTTTTGTTAATTGAAATCGGCTACACTGTACTCTGTACAATCGCGACTGGTCATTACTATATTCAACCTTTGACTATAAGTTATGTGCCCTTCGGTAGCCCAGAAGACGTCAAATCTTTGGGCTAAGCCCATTTAACTCACCCAGCAATTGCCTTACTTCTAAGTGCAAGACAATCTCAATGTCTTTATCTACGTGTAGAAAAACCCACACCATTTGTACGTGAAAAACACAAGGTACTTGATACAGTCTGCTGTAAAAAGTACAACTGACCACAGACCCACATGAATAAGGTGCCAAAAGATGCGGAATTGAGCCAGGCATCGGCAGCTGTTGAAAAATTGCAAATTTCCCTGGTTTCCATGGAGTAAGAGCCGTTTCTACGCACGTGATTATGACATAAATGATCATTCAATTGTCGTTTCAGCCAAAAGTATTGGTCGGAGAGCAACGCGGATTGCACCATTCGATTTCTCGTCACAAAATACGTCGGATTAGCCTCTTACTAGTAGCACTGGAACAGTTTTTACACTTTTGCATTTTTACCTGGTCTTTTTGTTAATTGAAATCGGCTACACTGTACTCTGTACAATCGCGACTGGTCATTACTATATTCAACTTTTGACTATAAGTTATGTGCCCTTCGGTAGCCCAGAAGACCTGAAATCTTTGGGCCAAGCCCATTTAACTCACCCGGCAATTGTCTTACTTCTAAGTCCAAGACAATCTCAATGTCTTTATCTACGTGTAGAAAAACCACACCATTTGTACATAAAAAACACAAGGTACTTGATACAGTCTGCTGTAAAAAGTACAACTGACCACAGACCCACATGAACAAGGTGCCAAAAGATACGGAATTGAGCCAGGCATCGGCAGCTGTTCAAAAATTGCAAATTTCCCTGGTTTCCATGGAGTAAGAGCCGTTGCTGGGCACGTGATTATGACATAAATGATCATTCAGTTGTCACTACAGGCAAAAGTATTGGTCGGACAGCAACGCGGTTTGCATAATTCGATTTGTCGTCACAAAATACGTCGGATTAGCCTCTTACCAGCAGCACTGGAACAGTTTTTCCACTTTTGCATTTTTGCCTGGTCTTTTTGTTAATTGAAACCGGCTACACTGCACTCTGTACAATCGCGACTGGTCATTACTATATTCAACTTTTGACTATAAGTTATGTGCCCTTCGGTAGCCCAGAAGGCCTGAAATCTTTGGGCTAAGCCCATTTAACTCACCCAGCAATTGCCTTACTTCTAAGTGCAAGACAATCTCAATGTCTTTATCTACGTGTAGAAAAACCACACCATTTGTACGTGAAAAACACAAGGTACTTGATACAGTCTGCTGTAAAAAGTACAACTGACCACAGACCCACATGAATAAGGTGCCAAAAGATGCGGAATTGAGCCAGGCATCGGCAGCTGTTGAAAAATTGCAAATTTCCCTGGTTTCCATGGAGTAAGAGCCGTTGCTGGGCACGTGATTATGACATCAATGATCAATCAATTGTCGCTACAGCCAAAAGTATTGGTCGGAGAGCAACGCGGTTTGCACCATTCGATTTCTCGTCACAAAATACGTCGGATTAGCCTCTTACCAGCAGCACTGGAACAGTTTTTCCACTTTTGCATTTTTACCTGGTCTTTTTGTTAATTGAAATCGGCTACACTGTACTCTGTACAATCGCGACTGGTCATTACTATATTCAACTTTTGACTATAAGTTATGTGCCCTTCGGTAGCCCAGAAGACGTCAAATCTTTGGGCTAAGCCCATTCAACTCACCCAGCAATTGCCTTACTTCTAAGTGCAAGACAATCTCAATGTCTTTATCTACGTGTAGGAAAACCACACCATTTGTACGTGAAAACCACAAGGTACTTGATACAGTCTGCTGTAGAAAGTACAACTGAACACTGACCCACTTCAGTAAGGTGCCAAAAGATGCGGAATTGAGCCAGGCATCGGCAGCTGTTGAAAAATTGCAAATTTCCCTGGTTTCCATGGAGTAAGAGCCGTTGCTGGGCACGTGATTATGACATAAATGATCATTCAGTTGTCACTACAGGCAAAAGTATTGGTCGGAGAGCAACGCGGTTTGCACCATTCGATTTCTCGTCACAAAATACGTCGGATTAGCCTCTTATCAGCAGCACTGGAACAGTTTTTCCACTTTTGCATTTTTACCTGGTCTTTTTCTTAATTGAAATCGGCTAAACTGTACTCTGTACAATCGCGACTGGTCATTACTATATTCAACTTTTGACTATAAGTTATGTGCCCTTCGGTAGCCCAGAAGACGTCACATCTTTCGGCTAAGCCCATTTAACTCACCCAGCAATTGTCTTACTTCTAAGTGCAAGACAATCTCAATGTCTTTATCTACGTGTAGAAAAACCAGACCATTTGTACATAAAAAACAAAAGGTACTTGATACAGTCTGCTGTAAAAAGTACAACTAAACACTGACCCACATTTATAAGGTGCCAAAAGATGTGGAATTGGGCCAGGCATCGGCAGCTGTTAAAAAATTGCAAATATCCCTGGTTTCCATGGAGTAAGAGCCGTTGCTGGGCACGTTATTATGACATCAATGATCATTGATCTGTCGCTACAGCCAAAAGTATTGGTCGGAGAGCAACGCGGTTTGCACCATTCGATTTCTCGTCACAAAATACGTCGGATTAGCCTCTTACCAGCAGCACTGGAACAGTTTTTCCACTTTTGCATTTTTGCCTGGTCTTTTTGTTAATTGAAACCGGCTACACTGCACTCTGTACAATCGCGACTGGTCATTACTATATTCAACTTTTGACTATAAGTTATGTGCCCTTCGGTAGCCAAGAAGACCTGAAATCTTTGGGCTAAGCCCATTTAACTCACCAAGCAATTGCCTTACTTCTAAGTGCAAGACAATCTCAATGTCTTTATCTACGTGTAGAAAAACCACACCATTTGTACGTGAAAAACACAAGGTACTTGATACAGTCTGCTGTAAAAAGTACAACTGAACACTAACCCACTTCAGTAAGGTGCCAAAAGATGCGGAATTGAGCCAGGCATCGGCAGCTGTTGAAAAATTGCAAATTTCCCTGGTTTCCATAGAGTAAGAGCCGTTGCTGGGCACGTGATTATGACATAAATGATCATTCAGTTGTCACTACAGGCAAAAGTATTGGTCGGACAGCAACGCGGTTTGCATAATTCGATTTCTCGTCACAAAATACGTCGGATTAGCCTCTTACCAGCAGCACTGGAACAGTTTTTCCACTTTTGCATTTTTGCCTGGTCTTTTTGTTAATTGAAATCGGCTACACTGTACTCTGTACAATCGCGACTGGTCATTACTATATTCAACTTTTGACTATAAGTTATGTGCCCTTCGGTAGCCCAGAAGACGTCAAATCTTTGGGCCAAGCCCATTTAACTCACCCGGCAATTGTCTTACTTCTAAGTCCAAGACAATCTCAATGTCTTTATCTACGTGTAGAAAAACCACACCATTTGTACATAAAAAACACAAGGTACTTGATACAGTCTGCTGTAAAAAGTACAACTGACCACAGACCCACATGAACAAGGTGCCAAAAGATACGGAATTGAGACAGGCATCGGCAGCTGTTGAAAAATTGCAAATTTCCCTGGTTTCCATGGAGTAAGAGCCGTTGCTGGGCACGTGATTATGACATCAATGATCATTCAATTGTCACTACAGCCAAAAGTTTTGGTCGGAGAGCAACGCGGTTTGCACCATTCGCTAAGCCCATTTCACTCACCCAGCAATTGTCTTACTTCTAAGTCCAAGACAATCTCAATGTCTTTATCTACGTGTAGAAAAACCACACCATTTGTACATAAAAAACACAAGGTACTTGATACAGTCTGCTGTAAAAAGTACAACTAAACACTGACCCACATTTATAAGGTGCCAAAAGATGTGGAATTGGGCCAGGCATCGGCAGCTGTTAAAAAATTGCAAATATCCCTGGTTTCCATGGAGTAAGAGCCGTTGCTGGGCACGTGATTATGACATCATTGATCATTGATCTGTCGCTACAGCCAAAAGTATTGGTCGGAGAGCAACGCGGTTTGCACCATTCGATTTCTCGTCACAAAATACGTCGGATTAGCCTCTTACTAGTAGCACTGGAACAGGTTTTCCACTTTTGCATTTTTGCTTGGTCTTTTTGTTAATTGAAATCGGCTAAACTGTACTCTGTACAATCGCGACTGGTCATTACTATATTCAACTTTTGACTATAAGTTATGTGCCCTTCGGTAGCCCAGAAGACCTGAAATCTTTGGGCTAAGCCCATTTAACTCACCCAGCAATTGCCTTACTTCTAAGTGCAAGACAATCTTAATGTCTTTATCTACGTGTAGAAAAACCACACCATTTGTACATAAAAAACACAAGGTACTTGATACAGTCTGCTGTAAAAAGTACAACTGAACACTAACCCACTTCAGTAAGGTGCCAAAAGATGCGGAATTGAGCCAGGCATCGGCAGCTGTTGAAAAATTGCAAATTTCCCTGGTTTCCATGGAGTAAGAGCCGTTGCTGGGCACGTGATTATGACATAAATGATCATTCAATTGTCACTACAGCCAAAAGTATTGGTCGGAGAGCAACGCGGTTTGCACCATTCGATTTGTCGTCACAAAATACGTCGGAATAGCCTCTTACCAGTAGCACTGGAACAGTTTTTCCACTTTTGCATTTTTTACCTGGTCTTTTTGTTAATTGAAATCGGCTACACTGTACTCTGTACAATCGCGACTGGTCATTACTATATTCAACTTTGACTATAAGTTATGTGCCCTTCGGTAGCCCAGAAGACGTCAAATCTATCGGCTAAGCCCATTTAACTCACCCAGCAATTGTCTTACTTCTAAGTCCAAGACAATCTCAATGTCTTTATCTACGTGTAGAAAAACCACACCATTTGTACATAAAAAACACAAGGTACTTGATACAGTCTGCTGTAAAAAGTACAACTAAACACTGACCCACATTTATAAGGTGCCAAAAGATGTGGAATTGGGCCAGGCATCGGCAGCTGTTAAAAAATTGCAAATATCCCTGGTTTCCATGGAGTAAGAGCCGTTGCTGGGCACGTGATTATGACATCATTGATCATTGATCTGTCGCTACAGCCAAAAGTATTGGTCGGAGAGCAACGCGGTTTGCACCATTCGATTTCTCGTCACAAAATACGTCGGATTAGCCTCTTACCAGTAGCACTGGAACAGTTTTTCCACTTTTGCATTTTTGCTTCGTCTTTTTGTTAATTGAAATCGGCTAAACTGTACTCTGTACAATCGCGACTGGTCATTACTATATTCAACTTTTGACTATAAGTTATGTGCCCTTCGGTAGCCCAGAAGACGTCAAATCTTTGGGCTAAGCCCATTTAACTCACCCAGCAATTGCCTTACTTCTAAGTGCAAGACAATCTTAATGTCTTTATCTACGTGTAGAAAAACCACACCATTTGTACGTGAAAAACACAAGGTACTTGATACAGTCTGCTGTAAAAAGTACAACTGAATACAGACCCACATGAATAAGGTGCCAAAAGATGCGGAATTGGGCCAGGCATCGGCAGCTGTTGAAAGATTGCAAATTTCCCTGGTTTCCATGGAGTAAGAGCCGTTGCTGGGCACGTGATTATGACATAAATGATCATTCAATTGTCACTACAGCCAAAAGTATTGGTCGGAGAGCAACGCGGTTTGCACCATTCGATTTGTCGTCACAAAATACGTCGGATTAGCCTCTTACCAGCAGCACTGGAACAGTTTTTCCACTTTTGCATTTTTGCCTGGTCTTTTTGTTAATTGAAACCGGCTACACTGCACTCTGTACAATCGCGACTGGTCATTACTATATTCAACTTTTGACTATAAGTTATGTGCCCTTCGGTAGCCCAGAAGACGTCAAATGTTTGGGCCAATCCCATTTAACTCACCCAGCAATTGCCTTACTTCTATGTGCAAGACAATCTCAATGTCTTTATCTACGTGTAGAAAAACCACACCATTTGTACGTGAAAACCACAAGGTACTTGATACAGTCTGCTGTAAAAAGTACAACTGAACACTGACCCACTTCAGTAAGGTGCCAAAAGATGCGGAATTGAGCCAGGCATCGGCAGCTGTTGAAAAATTGCAAATTTCCCTGGTTTCCATGGAGTAAGAGCCGTTGCTGGGCACGTGATTATGACATAAATGATCATTCAATTGTCACTACAGCCAAAAGTATTGGTCGGAGAGCAACGCGGTTTGCACCATTCTATTTGTCGACACAAAATACGTCGGAATAGCCTCTTACCAGTAGCACTGGAACAGTTTTTGCACTTTTGCATTTTTACCTGGTCTTTTTGTTAATTGAAATCGGCTACACTGTACTCTGTACAATCGCGACTGGTCATTACTATATTCAACTTTTGACTATAAGTTATGTGCCCTTCGGTAGCCCAGAAGACGTCAAATCTTTGGGCTAAGCCCATTTCACTCACCCAGCAATTGTCTTACTTCTAAGTCCAAGACAATCTCAATGTCTTTATCTACGTGTAGAAAAACCACACCATTTGTACATAAAAACACAAGGTACTTGATACAGTCTGCTGTAAAAAGTACAACTAAACACTGACCCACATTTATAAGGTGCCAAAAGATGTGGAATTGGGCCAGGCATCGGCAGCTGTTAAAAAATTGCAAATATCCCTGGTTTCCATGGAGTAAGAGCCGTTGCTGGGCACGTGATTATGACATCATTGATCATTGATCTGTCGCTACAGCCAAAAGTATTGGTCGGAGAGCAACGCGGTTTGCACCATTCGATTTCTCGTCACAAAATACGTCGAATTAGCCTCTTACTAGTAGCACTGGAACAGTTTTTCCACTTTTGCATTTTTGCTTCGTCTTTTTGTTAATTGAAATCGGCTAAACTGTACTCTGTACAATCGCGACTGGTCATTACTATATTCAACTTTTGACTATAAGTTATGTGCCCTTCGGTAGCCCAGAAGACGTCAAATCTTTGGGCTAAGCCCATTTAACTCACCCAGCAATTGCCTTACTTCTAAGTGCAAGACAATCTTAATGTCTTTATCTACGTGTAGAAAAACCACACCATTTGTACGTGAAAAACACAAGGTACTTGATACAGTCTGCTGTAAAAAGTACAACTGACCACAGACCCACATGAATAAGGTGCCAAAAGATGCGGAATTGAGCCAGGCATCGGCAGCTGTTGAAAGATTGCAAATTTCCCTGGTTTCCATGGAGTAAGAGCCGTTGCTGGGCACGTGATTATGACATAAATGATCATTCAATTGTCACGACAGCCAAAAGTATTGGTCGGAGAGCAACGCGGTTTGCACCATTCGATTTGTCGTCACAAAATACGTCGGATTAGCCTCTTACTAGTAGCACTGGAACAGTTTTTCCACTTTTGCATTTTTGCTTCGTCTTTTTGTTAATTGAAATCGGCTAAACTGTACTCTGTACAATCGCGACTGGTCATTACTATATTCAACTTTTGACTAGAAGTTATGTGCCCTTCGGTAGCCCAGAAGACGTCAAATCTTTGGGCTAAGCCCATTTAACTCACCCAGCAATTGCCTTACTTCTAAGTGCAGGACAATCTTAATGTCTTTATCTACGTGTAGAAAAACCACACCATTTGTACGTGAAAAACACAAGGTACTTGATACAGTCTGCTGTAAAAAGTACAACTGACCACAGACCCACATGAATAAGGTGCCAAAAGATGCGGAATTGAGCCAGGCATCGGCAGCTGTTGAAAGATTGCAAATTTCCCTGGTTTCCATGGAGTAAGAGCAGTTGCTGGGCACGTGATTATGACATAAATGATCATTCAATTGTCACGACAGCCAAAAGTATTGGTAAGAGAGCAACGCGGTTTGCACCATTCGATTTGTCGTCACAAAATACGTCGGATTAGTCTTTTACCAGCAGCACTGGAACAGTTTTTCCACTTTTGCATTTTTGCCTGGTCTTTTTGTTAATTGAAATCGGCTACACTGTACTCTGTACAATCGCGACTGGTCATTACTATATTCAACTTTTGACTATAAGTTATGTGCCCTTCGGTAGCCCAGAAGACGTCAAATCTATCGGCTAAGCCCATTTAACTCACCCAGCAATTGTCTTACTTCTAAGTCCAAGACAATCTCAATGTCTTTATCTACGTGTAGAAAAACCACACCATTTGTACATAAAAAACACAAGGTACTTGATACAGTCTGCTGTAAAAAGTACAACTAAACACTGACCCACATTTATAAGGTGCCAAAAGATGTGGAATTGGGCCAGGCATCGGCAGCTGTTAAAAAATTGCAAATATCCCTGGTTTCCATGGAGTAAGAGCCGTTGCTGGGCACGTGATTATGACATCATTGATCATTGATCTGTCGCTACAGCCAAAAGTATTGGTCGGAGAGCAACGCGGTTTGCACCATTCGATTTCTCGTCACAAAATACGTCGGATTAGCCTCTTACTAGTAGCACTGGAACAGTTTTTCCACTTTTGCATTTTTGCTTCGTCTTTTTGTTAATTGAAATCGGCTAAACTGTACTCTGTACAATCGCGACTGGTCATTACTATATTCAACTTTTGACTATAAGTTATGTGCCCTTCGGTAGCCCAGAAGACGTCAAATCTTTGGGCTAAGCCCATTTAACTCACCCAGCAATTGCCTTACTTCTAAGTGCAAGACAATCTTAATGTCTTTATCTACGTGTAGAAAAACCACACCATTTGTACGTGAAAAACACAAGGTACTTGATACAGTCTGCTGTAAAAAGTACAACTGAATACAGACCCACATGAATAAGGTGCCAAAAGATGCGGAATTGGGCCAGGCATCGGCAGCTGTTGAAAGATTGCAAATTTCCCTGGTTTCCATGGAGTAAGAGCCGTTGCTGGGCACGTGATTATGACATAAATGATCATTCAATTGTCACTACAGCCAAAAGTATTGGTCGGAGAGGAACGCGGTTTGCACCATTCGATTTGTCGTCACAAAATACGTCGGATTAGCCTCTTACCAGCAGCACTGGAACAGTTTTTCCACTTTTGCATTTTTGCCTGGTCTTTTTGTTAATTGAAACCGGCTACACTGCACTCTGTACAATCGCGACTGGTCATTACTATATTCAACTTTTGACTATAAGTTATGTGCCCTTCGGTAGCCCAGAAGACGTCAAATCTTTGGGCCAATCCCATTTAACTCACCCAGCAATTGCCTTACTTCTATGTGCAAGACAATCTCAATGTCTTTATCTACGTGTAGAAAAACCACACCATTTGTACGTGAAAACCACAAGGTACTTGATACAGTCTGCTGTAAAAAGTACAACTGAACACTGACCCACTTCAGTAAGGTGCCAAAAGATGCGGAATTGAGCCAGGCATCGGCAGCTGTTGAAAAATTGCAAATTTCCCTGGTTTCCATGGAGTAAGAGCCGTTGCTGGGCACGTGATTATGACATCATTGATCATTGATCTGTCGCTACAGCCAAAAGTATTGGTCGGAGAGCAACGCGGTTTGCACCATTCGATTTCTCGTCACAAAATACGTCGAATTAGCCTCTTACTAGTAGCACTGGAACAGTTTTTCCACTTTTGCATTTTTGCTTCGTCTTTTTGTTAATTGAAATCGGCTAAACTGTACTCTGTACAATCGCGACTGGTCATTACTATATTCAACTTTTGACTATAAGTTATGTGCCCTTCGGTAGCCCAGAAGACGTCAAATCTTTGGGCTAAGCCCATTTAACTCACCCAGCAATTGCCTTACTTCTAAGTGCAATACAATCTTAATGTCTTTATCTACGTGTAGAAAAACCACACCATTTGTACGTGAAAAACACAAGGTACTTGATACAGTCTGCTGTAAAAAGTACAACTGACCACAGACCCACATGAATAAGGTGCCAAAAGATGCGGAATTGAGCCAGGCATCGGCAGCTGTTGAAAGATTGCAAATTTCCCTGGTTTCCATGGAGTAAGAGCCGTTGCTGGGCACGTGATTATGACATAAATGATCATTCAATTGTCACGACAGCCAAAAGTATTGGTAAGAGAGCAACGCGGTTTGCACCATTCGATTTGTCGTCACAAAATACGTCGGATTAGCCTCTTACCAGCAGCACTGGAACAGTTTTTCCACTTTTGCATTTTTGCCTGGTCTTTTTGTTAATTGAAACCGGCTACACTGCACTCTGTACAGTCGCGACTGGTCATTACTATATTCAACTTTTGACTATAAGTTATGTGCCCTTCGGTAGCCCAAAGACGTCAAATCTTTGGGCCAATCCAATTTAACTCACCCAGCAATTGCCTTACTTCTATGTGCAAGACAATCTCAATGTCTTTATCTACGTGTAGAAAACCACACCATTTGTACGTGAAAAACACAAGGTACTTGATACAGTCTGCTGTAAAATGTACAACTGAACACTGACCCACTTCAGTAAGGTGCCAAAAGATGCGGAATAGAGCCAGCATCGGCAGCTGTTGAAAAATTGCAAATTTCCCTGGTTTCCATGGAGTAAGAGCCGTTGCTGGGCACGTGATTATGACATAAATTATCATTCAATTGTCACTACAGCCAAAAGTATTGGTCGGAGAGCAACGCGGTTTGCACCATTCGATTTGTCGACACAAAATACGTCGGAATAGCCTCTTACCAGTAGCACTGGAACAGTTTTTCCACTTTTGCATTTTTACCTGGTCTTTTTGTTAATTGAAATCGGCTACACTGTACTCTGTACAATCGCGACTGGTCATTACTATATTCAACTTTTGACTATAAGTTATGTGCCCTTCGGTAGCCCAGAAGACGTCAAATCTTTGGGCTAAGCCCATTTCACTCACCCAGCAATTGTCTTACTTCTAAGTCCAAGACAATCTCAATGTCTTTATCTACGTGTAGAAAAACCACACCATTTGTACATAAAAAACACAAGGTACTTGATACAGTCTGCTGTAAAAAGTACAACTAAACACTGACCCACATTTATAAGGTGCCAAAAGATGTGGAATTGGGCCAGGCATCGGCAGCTGTTAAAAAATTGCAAATATCCCTGGTTTCCATGGAGTAAGAGCCGTTGCTGGGCACGTGATTATGACATCATTGATCATTGATCTGTCGCTACAGCCAAAAGTATTGGTCGGAGAGCAACGCGGTTTGCACCATTCGATTTCTCGTCACAAAATACGTCGGATTAGCCTCTTACTAGTAGCACTGGAACAGTTTTTCCACTTTTGCATTTTTGCTTCGTCTTTTTGTTAATTGAAATCGGCTAAACTGTACTCTGTACAATCGCGACTGGTCATTACTATATTCAACTTTTGACTATAAGTTATGTGCCCTTCGGTAGCCCAGAAGACGTCCAAATCTTTGGGCTAAGCCCATTTAACTCACCCAGCAATTGCCTTACTTCTAAGTGCAAGACAATCTTAATGTCTTTATCTACGTGTAGAAAAAACCACACCATTTTGTACGTGAAAACACAAGGTACTTGATACAGTCTGTTGTAAAAAGTACAACTGACCACAGACCCACATGAATAAGGTGCCAAAAGATGCGGAATTGAGCCAGGCATCGGCAGCTGTTGAAAGATTGCAAATTTCTCTGGTTTCCATGGAGTAAGAGCCGTTGCTGGGCACGTGATTATGACATAAATGATCATTCAATTGTCACGACAGCCAAAAGTATGGTCGGAGAGCAACGCGGTTTGCACCATTCGATTTGTCGTCACAAAATACGTCGGATTAGCCTCTTACCAGCAGCACTGGAACAGTTTTTCCACTTTGCATTTTTGCCTGGTCTTTTTTTGTTATTGAAACCGGCTACACTGCACTCTGTACAATCGCGACTGGTCATTACTATATTCAACTTTTGACTATAAGTTATGTGCCCTTCGGTAGCCCCAGAAGACGTCAAATCTTTGGGCCAAATCCAATTTAACTCACCCAGCAATTGCCTTACTTCTATGTGCAAGACAATCTCAATGTCTTTATCTACGTGTAGAAAAAACCACACCATTTGTACGTGAAAACCACAAGGGTACTTGATACAGTCTGCTGTAAAATGTACAACTGAACACTGACCCACTTCAGTAAGGTGCCAAAAGATGCGGAATAGAGCAGCATCGGCAGCTGTTGAAAATTGCAAATTTCCCTGGTTTCCATGGAGTAAGAGCCGTTGCTGGGCACGGATTATGACATAAATTATCATTCAATTGTCACTACAGCCAAAAGTATTGGTCGGAGAGCAACGCGGTTTGCACCATTCGATTTCTCGTCACAAAATACGTCGGATTAGCCTCTTACCAGCAGCACTGGAACAGTTTTTTCCACTTTTGCATTTTTGCCTGGTCTTTTTGTTAATTGAAATCGGCTACACTGTACTCTGTACAATCGCGACTGGTCATTACTATATTCAACTTTTGACTATAAGTTATGTGCCCTTCGGTAGCCCAGAAGACGTCAAATCTATCGGCTAAGCCCATTTAACTCACCCAGCATTGTTCTTACTTCTAAGTCCAAGACAATCTCAATGTCTTTATCTACGTGTAGAAAAAACCACACCATTTGTACATAAAAAACACAAGGTACTTGATACAGTCAGCTGTAAAAAGTACAACTAAACACTGACCCACATTTATAAGGTGCCAAAAGATGTGGAATTGGGCCAGGCATCGGCAGCTGTTAAAAATTGCAAATATCCCTGGTTTCCATGGAGTAAGAGCCGTTGCTGGGCCACGTGATTATGACATCATTGATCATTGATCTGTCGCTACAGCCAAAAGTTTTGGTCGGAGAGCAACGCGGTTTGCACCATTCGATTTCTCGTCACAAAATACGTCGGATTAGCCTCTTACTAGTAGCACTGGAACAGTTTTTCCACTTTTGCATTTTTGCTTCGTCTTTTTGTTAATTGAAATCGGCTACACTGTACTCTGTACAATCGCGACTGGTCATTACTATATTCAACTTTTGACTATAAGTTATGTGCCCTCGGTAGCCCAGAAGACGTCAAATCTTTGGGCTAAGCCCATTTAACTCACCCAGCAATTGCCTTACTTCTAAGTGCAAGACAATCTTAATGTCTTTATCTACGTGTAGAAAAACCACACCATTTGTACGTAAAAAACACAAGGTACTTGATACAGTCTGCTGTAAAAAGTACAACTGACCACAGACCCACATGAATAAGGTGCCAAAAGATGCGGAATTGAGCCAGGCATCGGCAGCTGTTGAAAGATTGCAAATTTCCCTGGTTTCCATGGAGTAAGAGCCGTTGCTGGGCACGTGATTATGACATAAATGATCATTCAATTGTCACGACAGCCAAAAGTATTGGTCGGAGAGCAACGCGGTTTGCACCATTCGATTTGTCGTCACAAAATACGTCGGATTAGCCTCTTACCAGCAGCACTGGAGCAGTTTTTCCACTTTTGCATTTTTGCCTGGTCTTTTTGTTAATTGAAACCGGCTACACTGCACTCTGTACAATCGCGACTGGTCATTACTATATTCAACTTTTGACTATAAGTTATGTGCCCTTCGGTAGCCCAGAAGACGTCAAATCTTTGGGCCAATCCCATTTAACTCACCCAGCAATTGCCTTACTTCGCAAGACAATCTCAATGTCTTTATCTACGTGTAGAAAAAACCACACCATTTGTACGTGAAAAACACAAGGTACTTGATACAGTCTGCTGAAAAAAGTACAACTGAACACTGACCCACTTCAGTAAGGTGCCAAAAGATGCGGAATTGAGCCAGGCATCGGCAGCTGTTGAAAAATTGCAAATTTCCCTGGTTTTCATGGAGAAAGAGCCGTTGCTGGGCACGTGATTATGACATAAATGATCATTTAATTGTCACTACAGCCAAAAGTATTGGTCGGAGAGCAACGCGGTTTGCACCATTCCATTTGTCGTCACAAAATACGTAGGATTAGCCTCTTACCAGTAGCACTGGAACAGTTTTTCCACTTTTGCATTTTTACCTGGTCTTTTTGTTAATTGAAATCGGCTACACTGTACTCTGTACAATCGCGACTGGTCATTACTATATTCAACTTTTGACTATATGTTATGTGCCCTTCGGTAGCCCAGAAGACGTCAAATCTTTGGGCTAAGCCCATTTAACTCACCCAGCAATTGTCTTACTTCTAAGTCCAAGACAATCTCAATGTCTTTATCTACGTGTAGAAAAACCACACCATTTGTACATAAAAAACAAAAGGTACTTGATACAGTCTGCTGTAAAAAGTACAACTAAACACTGACCCACATGAATAAGGTGCCAAAAGATGTGGAATTTGGCCAGGCATCGGCAGCTGTTAAAAAATTGCAAATTTCCCTGGTTTCCATGGAGTAAGAGCCGTTGCTGGGCACGTGATTATGACATCATTGATCATTGATCTGTCGCTACAGCCAAAAGTATTGGTCGGAGAGCAACGCGGTTTGCACCATTCGATTTCTCGTCACAAAATACGTCGGATTAGCCTCTTACTAGTAGCACTGGAACAGTTTTTCCACTTTTGCATTTTTGCTTCGTCTTTTTGTTAATTGAAATCGGCTACACTGTACTCTGTACAATCGCGACTGGTCATTACTATATTCAACTTTTGACTATAAGTTATGTGCCCTTCGGTAGCCCAGAAGACGTCAAATCTTTGGGCTAAGCCCATTTAACTCACCCAGCAATTGCCTTACTTCTAAGTGCAAGACAATCTTAATGTCTTTATCTACGTGTAGAAAAACCACACCATTTGTACGTAAAAAACACAAGGTACTTGATACAGTCTGCTGTAAAAAGTACAACTGACCACAGACCCACATGAATAAGGTGCCAAAAGATGCGGAATTGAGCCAGGCATCGGCAGCTGTTGAAAGATTGCAAATTTTCCCTGGTTTCCATGGAGTAAGAGCCGTTGCTGGGCACGTGATTATGACATAAATGATCATTCAATTGTCACGACAGCCAAAAGTATTGGTCGGAGAGCAACGCGGTTTGCACCATTCGATTTGTCGTCACAAAATACGTCGGATTAGCCTCTTACCAGCAGCACTGGAACAGTTTTTCCACTTTTGCATTTTTGCCTGGTCTTTTTGTTAATTGAAACCGGCTACACTGCACTCTGTACAATCGCGACTGGTCATTACTATATTCAACTTTTGACTATAAGTTATGTGCCCTTCGGTAGCCCAGAAGACGTCAAATCTTTGGGCCAATCCCATTTAACTCACCCAGCAATTGCCTTACTTCTATGTGCAAGACAATCTCAATGTCTTTATCTACGTGTAGAAAAACCACACCATTTGTACGTGAAAAACACAAGGTACTTGATACAGTCTGCTGAAAAAAGTACAACTGAACACTGACCCACTTCAGTAAGGTGCCAAAAGATGCGGAATTGAGCCAGGCATCGGCAGCTGTTGAAAAATTGCAAATTTCCCTGGTTTTCATGGAGTAAGAGCCGTTGCTGGGCACGTGATTATGACATAAATGATCATTTAATTGTCACTACAGCCAAAAGTATTGGTCGGAGAGCAACGCGGTTTGCACCATTCCATTTGTCGTCACAAAATACGTCGGATTAGCCTCTTACCAGTAGCACTGGAACAGTTTTTCCACTTTTGCATTTTTACCTGGTCTTTTTGTTAATTGAAATCGGCTACACTGTACTCTGTACAATCGCGACTGGTCATTACTATATTCAACTTTTGACTATATGTTATGTGCCCTTCGGTAGCCCAGAAGACGTCAAATCTTTGGGCTAAGCCCATTTCACTCACCCAGCAATTGTCTTACTTCTAAGTCCAAGACAATCTCAATGTCTTTATCTACGTGTAGAAAAACCACACCATTTGTACATAAAAAACAAAAGGTACTTGATACAGTCTGCTGTAAAAAGTACAACTAAACACTGACCCACATGAATAAGGTGCCAAAAGATGTGGAATTTGGCCAGGCATCGGCAGCTGTTAAAAAATTGCAAATTTCCCTGGTTTCCATGGAGTAAGAGCCGTTGCTGGGCACGTGATTATGACATCATTGATCATTGATCTGTCGCTACAGCCAAAAGTATTGGTCGGAGAGCAACGCGGTTTGCACCATTCGATTTCTCGTCACAAAATACGTCGGATTAGCCTCTTACTAGTAGCACTGGAACAGTTTTTCCACTTTTGCATTTTTGCTTCGTCTTTTTGTTAATTGAAATCGGCTAAACTGTACTCTGTACAATCGCGACTGGTCATTACTATATTCAACTTTTGACTATAAGTTATGTGCCCTTCGGTAGCCCAGAAGACGTCAAATCTTTGGGCTAAGCCCATTTAACTCACCCAGCAATTGCCTTACTTCTAAGTGCAAGACAATCTTAATGTCTTTATCTACGTGTAGAAAAACCACACCATTTGTACGTGAAAAACACAAGGTACTTGATACAGTCTGCTGTAAAAAGTACAACTGACCACAGACCCACATGAATAAGGTGCCAAAAGATGCGGAATTGAGCCAGGCATCGGCAGCTGTTGAAAAATTGCAAATTTCCCTGGTTTCCATGGAGTAAGAGCCGTTGCTGGGCACGTGATTATGACATAAATGATCATTCAATTGTCACTACAGCCAAAAGTATTGGTCGGAGAGCAACGCGGTTTGCACCATTCGATTTGTCGTCACAAAATACGTCGGAATAGCCTCTTACCAGTAGCACTGGAACAGTTTTTCCACTTTTGCATTTTTACCTGGTCTTTTTGTTAATTGAAATCGGCTACACTGTACTCTGTACAATCGCGACTGGTCATTACTATATTCAACTGTTGACTATAAGTTATGTGCCCTTCGGTAGCCCAGAAGACGTCAAATCTTTGGGCTAAGCCCATTTAACTCACCCAGCAATTGCCTTACTTCTAAGTGCAAGACAATCTCAATGTCTTTATCTACGTGTAGAAAAACCACACCATTTGTACGTGAAAAACACAAGGTACTTGATACAGTCTGCTGTAAAAAGTACAACTGACCACAGACCCACATGAATAAGGTGCCAAAAGATGCGGAATTGGGCCAGGCATCGGCAGCTGTTGAAAAATTGCAAATTTCCCTGGTTTCCATGGAGTAAGAGCCGTTTGCTGGGCACGTGATTATGACATAAATGATCATTCAATTGTCACTACAGGCAAATGTATTGGTCGGAGAGCAACGCGGATTGCACCATTCGATTTCTCGTCACAAAATACGTCGGATTAGCCTCTTACCAGCAGCACTGGAACAGTTTTTCCACTTTTGCATTTTTGCCTGGTCTTTTTGTTAATTGAAACCGGCTACACTGCACTCTGTACAATCGCGACTGGTCATTACTATATTCAACTTTTGACTATAAGTTATGTGCCCTTCGGTAGCCAAGAAGACCTGAAATCTTTGGGCTAAGCCCATTTAACTCACCCAGCAATTGCCTTACTTCTAAGTGCAAGACAATCTCAATGTCTTTATCTACGTGTAGAAAAACCACACCATTTGTACGTGAAAAACACAAGGTACTTGATACAGTCTGCTGTAAAAAGTACAACTGAACACTAACCCACTTCAGTAAGGTGCCAAAAGATGCGGAATTGAGCCAGGCATCGGCAGCTGTTGAAAAATTGCAAATTTCCCTGGTTTCCATGGAGTAAGAGCCGTTGCTGGGCACGTGATTATGACATAAATGATCATTCAATTGTCACTACAGGCAAAAGTATTGGTCGGAGGGCAACGCGGTTTGCACCATTCGATTTGTCGTCACAAAATACGTCGGAATTGCCTCTTACCAGTAGCACTGGAACAGTTTTTACACTTTTGCATTTTTACCTGGTCTTTTTGTTAATTGAAATCGGCTACACTGTACTCTGTACAATCGCGACTGGTCATTACTATATTCAACTTTTGACTATAAGTTATGTGCCCTTCGGTAGCCCAGAAGACGTCAAATCTTTGGGCTAAGCCCATTTCACTCACCCAGCAATTGTCTTACTTCTAAGTCCAAGACAATCTCAATGTCTTTATCTACGTGTAGAAAAACCACACCATTTGTACATAAAAAACACAAGGTACTTGATACAGTCTGCTGTAAAAAGTACAACTAAACACTGACCCACATTTATAAGGTGCCAAAAGATGTGGAATTGGGCCAGGCATCGGCAGCTGTTAAAAAATTGCAAATATCCCTGGTTTCCATGGAGTAAGAGCCGTTGCTGGGCACGTGATTATGACATCATTGATCATTGATCTGTCGCTACAGCCAAAAGTATTGGTCGGAGAGCAACGCGGTTTGCACCATTCGATTTGTCGTCACAAAATACGTCGGATTAGCCTCTTACTAGTAGCACTGGAACAGTTTTTCCACTTTTGCATTTTTGCTTCGTCTTTTTGTTAATTGAAATCGGCTAAACTGTACTCTGTACAATCGCGACTGGTCATTACTATATTCAACTTTTGACTATAAGTTATGTGCCCTTCGGTAGCCCAGAAGACGTCAAATCTTTGGGCTAAGCCCATTTAACTCACCCAGCAATTGCCTTACTTCTAAGTGCAAGACAATCTTAATGTCTTTATCTACGTGTAGAAAAACCACACCATTTGTACGTGAAAAACACAAGGTACTTGATACAGTCTGCTGTAAAAAGTACAACTGACCACAGACCCACATGAATAAGGTGCCAAAAGATGCGGAATTGAGCCAGGCATCGGCAGCTGTTGAAAGATTGCAAATTTCCCTGGTTTCCATGGAGTAAGAGCAGTTGCTGGGCACGTGATTATGACATAAATGATCATTCAATTGTCACGACAGCCAAAAGTATTGGTAAGAGAGCAACGCGGTTTGCACCATTCGATTTGTCGTCACAAAATACGTCGGATTAGTCTTTTACCAGCAGCACTGGAACAGTTTTTCCACTTTTGCATTTTTGCCTGGTCTTTTTGTTAATTGAAACCGGCTACACTGCACTCTGTACAATCGCGACTGGTCATTACTATATTCAACTTTTGACTATAAGTTATGTGCCCTTCGGTAGCCCAGAAGACGTCAAATCTTTGGGCCAATCCCATTTAACTCACCCAGCAATTGCCTTACTTCTATGTGCAAGACAATCTCAATGTCTTTATCTACGTGTAGAAAAACCACACCATTTGTACGTGAAAACCACAAGGTACTTGATACAGTCTGCTGTAAAAAGTACAACTGAACACTGACCCACTTCAGTAAGGTGCCAAAAGATGCGGAATAGAGCCAGGCATCGGCAGCTGTTGAAAAATTGCAAATTTCCCTGGTTTCCATGGAGTAAGAGCCGTTGCTGGGCAAGTGATTATGACATAAATTATCATTCAATTGTCACTACAGCCAAAAGTATTTGTCGGAGAGCAACGCGGTTTGCACCATTCGATTTCTCGTCGCAAAATACGTCGGAATAGCCTCTTACCAGCAGCACTGGAACAGTTTTTCCACTTTTGCATTTTTGCCTGGTCTTTTTGTTAATTGAAATCGTCTACACTGTACTCTGTACAATCGCGACTGGTCATTACTATATTCAACTTTTGACTATAAGTTATGTGCCCTTCGGTAGCCCAGAAGACGTCAAATCTATCGGCTAAGCCCATTTAACTCACCCAGCAATTGTCTTACTTCTAAGTCCAAGACAATCTCAATGTCTTTATCTACGTGTAGAAAAACCACACCATTTGTACGTGAAAAACACAAGGTACTTGATACAGTCTGCTGAAAAAAGTACAACTGAACACTGACCCACTTCAGTAAGGTGCCAAAAGATGCGGAATTGAGCCAGGCATCGGCAGCTGTTGAAAAATTGAAAATTTCCCTGGTTTCCATGGAGTAAGAGCCGTTGCTGGGCACGTGATTATGACATAAATGATCATTCAATTGTCACTACAGCCAAAAGTATTGGTCGGAGAGCAACGCGGTTTGCACCATTCGATTTGTCGTCACAAAATACGTCGGAATAGCCTCTTACCAGTAGCACTGGAACAGTTTTTCCACTTTTGCATTTTTACCTGGTCTTTTTGTTAATTGAAATCGGCTACACTGTACTCTGTACAATCGCGACTGGTCATTACTATATTCAACTTTTGACTATCAGTTATGTGCCCTTCGGTAGCCCAGAAGACGTCAAATCTTTGGGCTAAGCCCATTTAACTCACCCAGCAATTGTCTTACTTCTAAGTGCAAGACAATCTCAATGTCTTTATCTACGTGTAGAAAAACCACACCATTTGTACGTGAAAAACACAAGGTACTTGATACAGTCTGCTGTAAAAAGTACAACTGACCACAGACCCACATGAATAAGGTGCCAAAAGATGTGGAATTGGGCCAGGCATCGGCAGCTGTTGAAAAATTGCAAATTTCCCTGGTTTCCATGGAGTAAGAGCCGTTGCTGGGCAAGTGATTATGACATCATCGATCATTGATCTGTCGCTACAGCCAAAAGTATTGGTCGGAGAGCAACGCGGTTTGCACCATTCGATTTCTCGTCACAAAATACGTCGGATTAGCCTCTTACTAGTAGCACTGGAACAGTTTTTCCACTTTTGCATTTTTGCTTGTTCTTTTTGTTAATTGAAATCGGCTAAACTGTACTCTGTACAATCGCGACTGGTCATTACTATATTCAACTTTTGACTATAAGTTATGTGCCCTTCGGTAGCCCAGAAGACGTCAAATCTTTGGGCTAAGCCCATTTAACTCACCCAGCAATTGCCTTACTTCTAAGTCCAAGACAATCTTAATGTCTTTATCTACGTGTAGAAAAACCACACCATTTGTACGTGAAAAACACAAGGTACTTGATACAGTCTGCTGTAAAAAGTACAACTGAACACTAACCCACTTCAGTAAGGTGCCAAAAGATGCGGAATTGAGCCAGGCATCGGCAGCTGTTAAAAAATTGCAAATTTCCCTGGTTTCCATGGAGTAAGAGCCGTTGCTGGGCACGTGATTATGACATAAATTATCATTCAATTGTCACTACAGCCAAAAGTATTGGTCGGAGAGCAACGCGGTTTGCACCATTCGATTTGTCGACACAAAATATGTCGGAATAGCCTCTTACCAGTAGCACTGGAACAGTTTTTCCACTTTTGCATTTTTACCTGGTCTTTTTGTTAATTGAAATCGGCTACACTGTACTCTGTACAATCGCGACTGGTCATTACTATATTCAACTTTTGACTATAAGTTATGTGCCCTTCGGTAGCCCAGAAGACGTCAAATCTTTGGGCTAAGCCCATTTCACTCACCCAGCAATTGTCTTACTTCTAAGTCCAAGACAATCTCAATGTCTTTATCTACGTGTAGAAAAACCACACCATTTGTACATAAAAAACACAAGGTACTTGATACAGTCTGCTGTAAAAAGTACAACTAAACACTGACCCACATTTATAAGGTGCCAAAAGATGTGGAATTGGGCCAGGCATCGGCAGCTGTTAAAAAATTGCAAATATCCCTGGTTTCCATGGAGTAAGAGCCGTTGCTGGGCACGTGATTATGACATCATTGATCATTGATCTGTCGCTACAGCCAAAAGTATTGGTCGGAGAGCAACGCGGTTTGCACCATTCGATTTCTCGTCACAAAATACGTCGGATTAGCCTCTTACTAGTAGCACTGGAACAGTTTTTGCACTTTTGCATTTTTGCTTCGTCTTTTTGTTAATTGAAATCGGCTAAACTGTACTCTGTACAATCGCGACTGGTCATTACTATATTCAACTTTTGACTATAAGTTATGTGCCCTTCGGTAGCCCAGAAGACGTCAAATCTTTGGGCTAAGCCCATTTAACTCACCCAGCAATTGCCTTACTTCTAAGTGCAAGACAATCTTAATGTCTTTATCTACGTGTAGAAAAACCACACCATTTGTACGTGAAAAACACAAGGTACTTGATACAGTCTGTTGTAAAAAGTACAACTGACCACAGACCCACATGAATAAGGTGCCAAAAGATGCGGAATTGAGCCAGGCATCGGCAGCTGTTGAAAGATTGCAAATTTCCCTGGTTTCCATGGAGTAAGAGCCGTTGCTGGGCACGTGATTATGACATAAATGATCATTCAATTGTCACGACAGCCAAAAGTATTGGTCGGAGAGCAACGCGGTTTGCACCATTCGATTTGTCGTCACAAAATACGTCGGATTAGCCTCTTACCAGCAGCACTGGAACAGTTTTTCCACTTTTGCATTTTTGCCTGGTCTTTTTGTTAATTGAAACCGGCTACACCGCACTCTGTACAATCGCGACTGGTCATTACTATATTCAACTTTTGACTATAAGTTATGTGCCCTTCGGTAGCCCAGAAGACCTGAAATCTTTGGGCCAATCCAATTTAACTCACCCAGCAATTGCCTTACTTCTATGTGCAAGACAATCTCAATGTCTTTATCTACGTGTAGAAAAACCACACCATTTGTACGTGAAAACCACAAGGTACTTGATACAGTCTGCTGTAAAATGTACAACTGAACACTGACCCACTTCAGTAAGGTGCCAAAAGATGCGGAATAGAGCCAGGCATCGGCAGCTGTTGAAAAATTGCAAATTTCCCTGGTTTCCATGGAGTAAGAGCCGTTGCTGGGCACGTGATTATGACATAAATTATCATTCAATTGTCACTACAGCCAAAAGTATTGGTCGGAGAGCAACGCGGTTTGCACCATTCGATTTCTCGTCACAAAATACGTCGGATTAGCCTCTTACCAGCAGCACTGGAACAGTTTTTCCACTTTTGCATTTTTGCCTGGTCTTTTTGTTAATTGAAATCGGCTACACTGTACTCTGTACAATCGCGACTGGTCATTACTATATTCAACTTTTGACTATAAGTTATGTGCCCTTCGGTAGCCCAGAAGACGTCAAATCTATCGGCTAAGCCCATTTAACTCACCCAGCAATTGTCTTACTTCTAAGTCCAAGACAATCTCAATGTCTTTATCTACGTGTAGAAAAACCACACCATTTGTACATAAAAAACACAAGGTACTTGATACAGTCTGCTGTAAAAAGTACAACTAAACACTGACCCACATTTATAAGGTGCCAAAAGATGTGGAATTGGGCCAGGCATCGGCAGCTGTTAAAAAATTGCAAATATCCCTGGTTTCCATGGAGTAAGAGCCGTTGCTGGGCACGTGATTATGACATCATTGATCATTGATCTGTCGCTACAGCCAAATGTTTTGGTCGGAGAGCAACGCGGTTTGCACCATTCGATTTCTCGTCACAAAATACGTCGGATTAGCCTCTTACTAGTAGCACTGGAACAGTTTTTCCACTTTTGCATTTTTGCTTCGTCTTTTTGTTAATTGAAATCGGCTAAACTGTACTCTGTACAATCGCGACTGGTCATTACTATATTCAACTTTTGACTATAAGTTATGTGCCCTTCGGTAGCCCAGAAGACGTCAAATCTTTGGGCTAAGCCCATTTAACTCACCCAGCAATTGCCTTACTTCTAAGTGCAAGACAATCTTAATGTCTTTATCTACGTGTAGAAAAACCACACCATTTGTACGTAAAAAACACAAGGTACTTGATACAGTCTGCTGTAAAAAGTACAACTGACCACAGACCCACATGAATAAGGTGCCAAAAGATGCGGAATTGAGCCAGGCATTGGCAGCTGTTGAAAGATTGCAAATTTCCCTGGTTTCCATGGAGTAAGAGCCGTTGCTGGGCACGTGATTATGACATAAATGATCATTCAATTGTCACGACAGCCAAAAGTATTGGTCGGAGAGCAACGCGGTTTGCACCATTCGATTTGTCGTCACAAAATACGTCGGATTAGCCTCTTACCAGCAGCACTGGAACAGTTTTTCCACTTTTGCATTTTTGCCTGGTCTTTTTGTTAATTGAAACCGGCTACACTGCACTCTGTACAATCGCGACTGGTCATTACTATATTCAACTTTTGACTATAAGTTATGTGCCCTTCGGTAGCCCAGAAGACGTCAAATCTTTGGGCCAATCCCATTTAACTCACCCAGCAATTGCCTTACTTCTATGTGCAAGACAATCTCAATGTCTTTATCTACGTGTAGAAAAACCACACCATTTGTACGTGAAAACCACAAGGTACTTGATACAGTCTGCTGTAAAAAGTACAACTGAACACTGACCCACTTCAGTAAGGTGCCAAAAGATGCGGAATTGAGCCAGGCATCGGCAGCTGTTGAAAAATTGCAAATTTCCCTGGTTTCCATGGAGTAAGAGCCGTTGCTGGGCACGTGATTATGACATAAATTATCATTCAATTGTCACTACAGCCAAAAGTATTGGTCGGAGAGCAACGCGGTTTGCACCATTCGATTTCTCGTCACAAAATACGTCGGATTAGCCTCTTACCAGCAGCACTGGAACAGTTTTTGCACTTTTGCATTTTTGCCTGGTCTTTTTGTTAATTGAAACCGGCTACACTGCACTCTGTACAATCGCGACTGGTCATTACTATATTCAACTTTTGACTATAAGTTATGTGCCCTTCGGTAGCCAAGAAGACCTGAAATCTTTGGGCTAAGCCCATTTAACTCACCCAGCAATTGCCTTACTTCTAAGTGCAAGACAATCTCAATGTCTTTATCTACGTGTAGAAAAACCACACCATTTGTACGTGAAAAACACAAGGTACTTGATACAGTCTGCTGTAAAAAGTACAACTGAACACTAACCCACTTCAGTAAGGTGCCAAAAGATGCGGAATTGAGCCAGGCATCGGCAGCTGTTGAAAAATTGCAAATTTCCCTGGTTTCCATGGAGTAAGAGCCGTTGCTGGGCACGTGATTATGACATAAATGATCATTCAATTGTCACTACAGGCAAAAGTATTGGTCGGAGGGCAACGCGGTTTGCACCATTCGATTTGTCGTCACAAAATACGTCGGAATTGCCTCTTACCAGTAGCACTGGAACAGTTTTTCCATATTTGCATTTTTACCTGGTCTTTTTGTTAATTGTAATCGGCTACACTGTACTCTGTACAATCGCGACTGGTCATTACTATATTCAACTTTTGACTATAAGTTATGTGCCCTTCGGTAGCCCAGAAGACGTCAAATCTTTGGGCTAAGCCCATTTCACTCACCCAGCAATTGTCTTACTTCTAAGTCCAAGACAATCTCAATGTCTTTATCTACGTGTAGAAAAACCACACCATTTGTACATAAAAAACACAAGGTACTTGATACAGTCTGCTGTAAAAAGTACAACTAAACACTGACCCACATTTATAAGGTGCCAAAAGATGTGGAATTGGGCCAGGCATCGGCAGCTGTTAAAAAATTGCAAATATCCCTGGTTTCCATGGAGTAAGAGCCGTTGCTGGGCACGTGATTATGACATCATTGATCATTGATCTGTCGCTACAGCCAAAAGTTTTGGTCGGAGAGCAACGCGGTTTGCACCATTCGATTTCTCGTCACAAAATACGTCGGATTAGCCTCTTACTAGTAGCACTGGAACAGTTTTTCCACTTTTGCATTTTTGCTTCGTCTTTTTGTTAATTGAAATCGGCTAAACTGTACTCTGTACAATCGCGACTGGTCATTACTATATTCAACTTTTGACTATAAGTTATGTGCCCTTCGGTAGCCCAGAAGACGTCAAATCTTTGGGCTAAGCCCATTTAACTCACCCAGCAATTGCCTTACTTCTAAGTGCAAGACAATCTTAATGTCTTTATCTACGTGTAGAAAAACCACACCATTTGTACGTGAAAAACACAAGGTACTTGATACAGTCTGTTGTAAAAAGTACAACTGACCACAGACCCACATGAATAAGGTGCCAAAAGATGCGGAATTGAGCCAGGCATCGGCAGCTGTTGAAAGATTGCAAATTTCCCTGGTTTCCATGGAGTAAGAGCCGTTGCTGGGCACGTGATTATGACATAAATGATCATTCAATTGTCACGACAGCCAAAAGTATTGGTCGGAGAGCAACGCGGTTTGCACCATTCGATTTGTCGTCACAAAATACGTCGGATTAGCCTCTTACCAGCAGCACTGGAACAGTTTTTCCACTTTTGCATTTTTGCCTGGTCTTTTTGTTAATTGAAACCGGCTACACTGCACTCTGTACAATCGCGACTGGTCATTACTATATTCAACTTTTGACTATAAGTTATGTGCCCTTCGGTAGCCCAGAAGACCTGAAATCTTTGGGCCAATCCAATTTAACTCACCCAGCAATTGCCTTACTTCTATGTGCAAGACAATCTCAATGTCTTTATCTACGTGTAGAAAAACCACACCATTTGTACGTGAAAACCACAAGGTACTTGATACAGTCTGCTGTAAAATGTACAACTGAACACTGACCCACTTCAGTAAGGTGCCAAAAGATGCGGAATTGAGCCAGGCATCGGCAGCTGTTGAAAAATTGCAAATTTCCCTGGTTTCCATGGAGTAAGAGCCGTTGCTGGGCACGTGATTATGACATAAATTATCATTCAATTGTCACTACAGCCAAAAGTATTGGTCGGAGAGCAACGCGGTTTGCACCATTCGATTTCTCGTCACAAAATACGTCGGATTAGCCTCTTACCAGCAGCACTGGAACAGTTTTTCCACTTTTGCATTTTTGCCTGGTCTTTTTGTTAATTGAAATCGGCTACACTGTACTCTGTACAATCGCGACTGGTCATTACTATATTCAACTTTTGACTATAAGTTATGTGCCCTTCGGTAGCCCAGAAGACGTCAAATCTATCGGCTAAGCCCATTTAACTCACCCAGCAATTGTCTTACTTCTAAGTCCAAGACAATCTCAATGTCTTTATCTACGTGTAGAAAAACCACACCATTTGTACATAAAAAACACAAGGTACTTGATACAGTCTGCTGTAAAAAGTACAACTAAACACTGACCCACATTTATAAGGTGCCAAAAGATGTGGAATTGGGCCAGGCATCGGCAGCTGTTAAAAAATTGCAAATATCCCTGGTTTCCATGGAGTAAGAGCCGTTGCTGGGCACGTGATTATGACATCATTGATCATTGATCTGTCGCTACAGCCAAAAGTTTTGGTCGGAGAGCAACGCGGTTTGCACCATTCGATTTCTCGTCACAAAATACGTCGGATTAGCCTCTTACTAGTAGCACTGGAACAGTTTTTCCACTTTTGCATTTTTGCTTCGTCTTTTTGTTAATTGAAATCGGCTAAACTGTACTCTGTACAATCGCGACTGGTCATTACTATATTCAACTTTTGACTATAAGTTATGTGCCCTTCGGTAGCCCAGAAGACGTCAAATCTTTGGGCTAAGCCCATTTAACTCACCCAGCAATTGCCTTACTTCTAAGTGCAAGACAATCTTAATGTCTTTATCTACGTGTAGAAAAACCACACCATTTGTACGTAAAAAACACAAGGTACTTGATACAGTCTGCTGTAAAAAGTACAACTGACCACAGACCCACATGAATAAGGTGCCAAAAGATGCGGAATTGAGCCAGGCATCGGCAGCTGTTGAAAGATTGCAAATTTCCCTGGTTTCCATGGAGTAAAAGCCGTTGCTGGGCACGTGATTATGACATAAATGATCATTCAATTGTCACGACAGCCAAAAGTATTGGTCGGAGAGCAACGCGGTTTGCACCATTCGATTTGTCGTCACAAAATACGTCGGATTAGCCTCTTACCAGCAGCACTGGAACAGTTTTTCCACTTTTGCATTTTTGCCTGGTCTTTTTGTTAATTGAAACCGGCTACACTGCACTCTGTACAATCGCGACTGGTCATTACTATATTCAACTTTTGACTATAAGTTATGTGCCCTTCGGTAGCCCAGAAGACGTCAAATCTTTGGGCCAATCCCATTTAACTCACCCAGCAATTGCCTTACTTCTATGTGCAAGACAATCTCAATGTCTTTATCTACGTGTAGAAAAACCACACCATTTGTACGTGAAAACCACAAGGTACTTGATACAGTCTGCTGAAAAAAGTACAACTGAACACTGACCCACTTCAGTAAGGTGCCAAAAGATGCGGAATTGAGCCAGGCATCGGCAGCTGTTGAAAAATTGCAAATTTCCCTGGTTTTCATGGAGTAAGAGCCGTTGCTGGGCACGTGATTATGACATAAATGATCATTTAATTGTCACTACAGCCAAAAGTATTGGTCGGAGAGCAACGCGGTTTGCACCATTCGATTTGTCGTCACAAAATACGTCGGATTAGCCTCTTACCAGTAGCACTGGAACAGTTTTTCCACTTTTGCATTTTTACCTGGTCTTTTTGTTAATTGAAATCGGCTACACTGTACTCTGTACAATCGCGACTGGTCATTACTATATTCAACTTTTGACTATATGTTATGTGCCCTTCGGTAGCCCAGAAGACGTCAAATCTTTGGGCTAAGCCCATTTAACTCACCCAGCAATTGTCTTACTTCTAAGTCCAAGACAATCTCAATGTCTTTATCTACGTGTAGAAAAACCACACCATTTGTACATAAAAAACAAAAGGTACTTGATACAGTCTGCTGTAAAAAGTACAACTAAACACTGACCCACATGAATAAGGTGCCAAAAGATGTGGAATTTGGCCAGGCATCGGCAGCTGTTAAAAAATTGCAAATTTCCCTGGTTTCCATGGAGTAAGAGCCGTTGCTGGGCACGTGATTATGACATCATTGATCATTGATCTGTCGCTACAGCCAAAAGTATTGGTCGGAGAGCAACGCGGTTTGCACCATTCGATTTCTCGTCACAAAATACGTCGGATTAGCCTCTTACTAGTAGCACTGGAACAGTTTTTCCACTTTTGCATTTTTGCTTCGTCTTTTTGTTAATTGAAATCGGCTAAACTGTACTCTGTACAATCGCGACTGGTCATTACTATATTCAACTTTTGACTATAAGTTATGTGCCCTTCGGTAGCCCAGAAGACGTCAAATCTTTGGGCTGAGCCCATTTAACTCACCAAGCAATTGCCTTACTTCTAAGTGCAAGACAATCTTAATGTCTTTATCTACGTGTAGAAAAACCACACCATTTGTACATAAAAAACACAAGGTACTTGATACAGTCTGCTGTAAAAAGTACAACTAAACACTGACCCACATTTATAAGGTGCCAAAAGATGTGGAATTGGGCCAGGCATCGGCAGCTGTTAAAAAATTGCAAATATCCCTGGTTTCCATGGAGTAAGAGCCGTTGCTGGGCACGTGATTATGACATCATTGATCATTGATCTGTCGCTACAGCCAAAAGTATTGGTCGGAGAGCAACGCGGTTTGCACCATTCGATTTCTCGTCACAAAATACGTCGGATTAGCCTCTTACTAGTAGCACTGGAACAGTTTTTCCACTTTTGCATTTTTGCTTGGTCTTTTTGTTAATTGAAATCGGCTAAACTGTACTCTGTACAATCGCGACTGGTCATTACTATATTCAACTTTTGACTATAAGTTATGTGCCCTTCGGTAGCCCAGAAGACGTCAAATCTTTGGGCTAAGCCCATTTCACTCACCCAGCAATTGTCTTACTTCTAAGTCCAAGACAATCTCAATGTCTTTATCTACGTGTAGAAAAACCACACCATTTGTACATAAAAAACACAAGGTACTTGATACAGTCTGCTGTAAAAAGTACAACTAAACACTGACCCACATTTATAAGGTGCCAAAAGATGTGGAATTGGGCCAGGCATCGGCAGCTGTTAAAAAATTGCAAATATCCCTGGTTTCCATGGAGTAAGAGCCGTTGCTGGGCACGTGATTATGACATCATTGATCATTGATCTGTCGCTACAGCCAAAAGTATTGGTCGGAGAGCAACGCGGTTTGCACCATTCGATTTCTCGTCACAAAATACGTCGGATTAGCCTCTTACTAGTAGCACTGGAACAGTTTTTGCACTTTTGCATTTTTGCTTCGTCTTTTTGTTAATTGAAATCGGCTAAACTGTACTCTGTACAATCGCGACTGGTCATTACTATATTCAACTTTTGACTATAAGTTATGTGCCCTTCGGTAGCCCAGAAGACGTCAAATCTTTGGGCTAAGCCCATTTAACTCACCCAGCAATTGCCTTACTTCTAAGTGCAAGACAATCTTAATGTCTTTATCTACGTGTAGAAAAACCACACCATTTGTACGTGAAAAACACAAGGTACTTGATACAGTCTGTTGTAAAAAGTACAACTGACCACAGACCCACATGAATAAGGTGCCAAAAGATGCGGAATTGAGCCAGGCATCGGCAGCTGTTGAAAGATTGCAAATTTCCCTGGTTTCCATGGAGTAAGAGCCGTTGCTGGGCACGTGATTATGACATAAATGATCATTCAATTGTCACGACAGCCAAAAGTATTGGTCGGAGAGCAACGCGGTTTGCACCATTCGATTTGTCGTCACAAAATACGTCGGATTAGCCTCTTACCAGCAGCACTGGAACAGTTTTTCCACTTTTGCATTTTTGCCTGGTCTTTTTGTTAATTGAAACCGGCTACACTGCACTCTGTACAATCGCGACTGGTCATTACTATATTCAACTTTTGACTATAAGTTATGTGCCCTTCGGTAGCCCAGAAGACCTGAAATCTTTGGGCCAATCCAATTTAACTCACCCAGCAATTGCCTTACTTCTATGTGCAAGACAATCTCAATGTCTTTATCTACGTGTAGAAAAACCACACCATTTGTACGTGAAAACCACAAGGTACTTGATACAGTCTGCTGTAAAATGTACAACTGAACACTGACCCACTTCAGTAAGGTGCCAAAAGATGCGGAATAGAGCCAGGCATCGGCAGCTGTTGAAAAATTGCAAATTTCCCTGGTTTCCATGGAGTAAGAGCCGTTGCTGGGCACGTGATTATGACATAAATTATCATTCAATTGTCACTACAGCCAAAAGTATTGGTCGGAGAGCAACGCGGTTTGCACCATTCGATTTCTCGTCACAAAATACGTCGGATTAGCCTCTTACCAGCAGCACTGGAACAGTTTTTCCACTTTTGCATTTTTGCCTGGTCTTTTTGTTAATTGAAATCGGCTACACTGTACTCTGTACAATCGCGACTGGTCATTACTATATTCAACTTTTGACTATAAGTTATGTGCCCTTCGGTAGCCCAGAAGACGTCAAATCTATCGGCTAAGCCCATTTAACTCACCCAGCAATTGTCTTACTTCTAAGTCCAAGACAATCTCAATGTCTTTATCTACGTGTAGAAAAACCACACCATTTGTACATAAAAAACACAAGGTACTTGATACAGTCTGCTGTAAAAAGTACAACTAAACACTGACCCACATTTATAAGGTGCCAAAAGATGTGGAATTGGGCCAGGCATCGGCAGCTGTTAAAAAATTGCAAATATCCCTGGTTTCCATGGAGTAAGAGCCGTTGCTGGGCACGTGATTATGACATCATTGATCATTGATCTGTCGCTACAGCCAAAAGTTTTGGTCGGAGAGCAACGCGGTTTGCACCATTCGATTTGTCGTCACAAAATACGTCGGATTAGCCTCTTACTAGTAGCACTGGAACAGTTTTTCCACTTTTGCATTTTTGCTTCGTCTTTTTGTTAATTGAAATCGGCTAAACTGTACTCTGTACAATCGCGACTGGTCATTACTATATTCAACTTTTGACTATAAGTTATGTGCCCTTCGGTAGCCCAGAAGACGTCAAATCTTTGGGCTAAGCCCATTTAACTCACCCAGCAATTGCCTTACTTCTAAGTGCAAGACAATCTTAATGTCTTTATCTACGTGTAGAAAAACCACACCATTTGTACGTAAAAAACACAAGGTACTTGATACAGTCTGCTGTAAAAAGTACAACTGACCACAGACCCACATGAATAAGGTGCCAAAAGATGCGGAATTGAGCCAGGCATCGGCAGCTGTTGAAAGATTGCAAATTTCCCTGGTTTCCATGGAGTAAGAGCCGTTGCTGGGCACGTGATTATGACATAAATGATCATTCAATTGTCACGACAGCCAAAAGTATTGGTCGGAGAGCAACGCGGTTTGCACCATTCGATTTGTCGTCACAAAATACGTCGGATTAGCCTCTTACCAGCAGCACTGGAACAGTTTTTCCACTTTTGCATTTTTGCCTGGTCTTTTTGTTAATTGAAACCGGCTACACTGCACTCTGTACAATCGCGACTGGTCATTACTATATTCAACTTTTGACTATAAGTTATGTGCCCTTCGGTAGCCCAGAAGACGTCAAATCTTTGGGCCAATCCCATTTAACTCACCCAGCAATTGCCTTACTTCTATGTGCAAGACAATCTCAATGTCTTTATCTACGTGTAGAAAAACCACACCATTTGTACGTGAAAACCACAAGGTACTTGATACAGTCTGCTGAAAAAAGTACAACTGAACACTGACCCACTTCAGTAAGGTGCCAAAAGATGCGGAATTGAGCCAGGCATCGGCAGCTGTTGAAAAATTGCAAATTTCCCTGGTTTTCATGGAGTAAGAGCCGTTGCTGGGCACGTGATTATGACATAAATGATCATTTAATTGTCACTACAGCCAAAAGTATTGGTCGGAGAGCAACGCGGTTTGCACCATTCGATTTGTCGTCACAAAATACGTCGGATTAGCCTCTTACCAGTAGCACTGGAACAGTTTTTCCACTTTTGCATTTTTACCTGGTCTTTTTGTTAATTGAAATCGGCTACACTGTACTCTGTACAATCGCGACTGGTCATTACTATATTCAACTTTTGACTATATGTTATGTGCCCTTCGGTAGCCCAGAAGACGTCAAATCTTTGGGCTAAGCCCATTTAACTCACCCAGCAATTGTCTTACTTCTAAGTCCAAGACAATCTCAATGTCTTTATCTACGTGTAGAAAAACCACACCATTTGTACATAAAAAACAAAAGGTACTTGATACAGTCTGCTGTAAAAAGTACAACTAAACACTGACCCACATGAATAAGGTGCCAAAAGATGTGGAATTTGGCCAGGCATCGGCAGCTGTTAAAAAATTGCAAATTTCCCTGGTTTCCATGGAGTAAGAGCCGTTGCTGGGCACGTGATTATGACATCATTGATCATTGATCTGTCGCTACAGCCAAAAGTATTGGTCGGAGAGCAACGCGGTTTGCACCATTCGATTTCTCGTCACAAAATACGTCGGATTAGCCTCTTACTAGTAGCACTGGAACAGTTTTTCCACTTTTGCATTTTTGCTTCGTCTTTTTGTTAATTGAAATCGGCTAAACTGTACTCTGTACAATCGCGACTGGTCATTACTATATTCAACTTTTGACTATAAGTTATGTGCCCTTCGGTAGCCCAGAAGACGTCAAATCTTTGGGCTAAGCCCATTTAACTCACCAAGCAATTGCCTTACTTCTAAGTGCAAGACAATCTTAATGTCTTTATCTACGTGTAGAAAAACCACACCATTTGTACATAAAAAACACAAGGTACTTGATACAGTCTGCTGTAAAAAGTACAACTAAACACTGACCCACATGAATAAGGTGCCAAAAGATGTGGAATTGGGCCAGGCATCGGCAGCTGTTAAAAAATTGCAAATATCCCTGGTTTCCATGGAGTAAGAGCCGTTGCTGGGCACGTGATTATGACATCATTGATCATTGATCTGTCGCTACAGCCAAAAGTATTGGTCGGAGAGCAACGCGGTTTGCACCATTCGATTTCTCGTCACAAAATACGTCGGATTAGCCTCTTACTAGTAGCACTGGAACAGTTTTTCCACTTTTGCATTTTTGCTTGGTCTTTTTGTTAATTGAAATCGGCTAAACTGTACTCTGTACAATCGCGACTGGTCATTACTATATTCAACTTTTGACTATAAGTTATGTGCCCTTCGGTAGCCCAGAAGACGTCAAATCTTTGGGCTAAGCCCATTTAACTCACCCAGCAATTGCCTTACTTCTAAGTGCAAGACAATCTTAATGTCTTTATCTACGTGTAGAAAAACCACACCATTTGTACGTGAAAAACACAAGGTACTTGATACAGTCTGCTGTAAAAAGTACAACTGACCACAGACCCACATGAATAAGGTGCCAAAAGATGCGGAATTGAGCCAGGCATCGGCAGCTGTTGAAAGATTGCAAATTTCCCTGGTTTCCATGGAGTAAGAGCCGTTGCTGGGCACGTGATTATGACATAAATGATCATTCAATTGTCACGACAGCCAAAAGTATTGGTCGGAGAGCAACGCGGTTTGCACCATTCGATTTGTCGTCACAAAATACGTCGGATTAGCCTCTTACCAGCAGCACTGGAACAGTTTTTCCACTTTTGCATTTTTGCCTGGTCTTTTTGTTAATTGAAACCGGCTACACTGCACTCTGTACAATCGCGACTGGTCATTACTATATTCAACTTTTGACTATAAGTTATGTGCCCTTCGGTAGCTCAGAAGACCTGAAATCTTTCGGCTCAGCCCATTTAACTCACCCAGAAATTGTCTTACTTCTAAGTCCAAGACAATCTCAATGTCTTTATCTACGTGTAGAAAAACCACACCATTTGTACATAAAAAACACAAGGTACTTGATACAGTCTGCTGTAAAAAGTACAACTAAACACTGACCCACATTTATAAGGTGCCAAAAGATGTGGAATTGGGCCAGGCATCGGCAGCTGTTAAAAAATTGCAAATATCCCTGGTTTCCATGGAGTAAGAGCCGTTGCTGGGCACGTGATTATGACATCATTGATCATTGATCTGTCGCTACAGCCAAAAGTATTGGTCGGAGAGCAACGCGGTTTGCACCATTCGATTTCTCGTCACAAAATACGTCGGATTAGCCTCTTACTAGTAGCACTGGAACAGTTTTTGCACTTTTGCATTTTTGCTTCGTCTTTTTGTTAATTGAAATCGGCTAAACTGTACTCTGTACAATCGCGACTGGTCATTACTATATTCAACTTTTGACTATAAGTTATGTGCCCTTCGGTAGCCCAGAAGACGTCAAATCTTTGGGCTAAGCCCATTTAACTCACCCAGCAATTGCCTTACTTCTAAGTGCAAGACAATCTTAATGTCTTTATCTACGTGTAGAAAAACCACACCATTTGTACGTGAAAAACACAAGGTACTTGATACAGTCTGTTGTAAAAAGTACAACTGACCACAGACCCACATGAATAAGGTGCCAAAAGATGCGGAATTGAGCCAGGCATCGGCAGCTGTTGAAAGATTGCAAATTTCCCTGGTTTCCATGGAGTAAGAGCCGTTGCTGGGCACGTGATTATGACATAAATGATCATTCAATTGTCACGACAGCCAAAAGTATTGGTCGGAGAGCAACGCGGTTTGCACCATTCGATTTGTCGTCACAAAATACGTCGGATTAGCCTCTTACCAGCAGCACTGGAACAGTTTTTCCACTTTTGCATTTTTGCCTGGTCTTTTTGTTAATTGAAACCGGCTACACTGCACTCTGTACAATCGCGACTGGTCATTACTATATTCAACTTTTGACTATAAGTTATGTGCCCTTCGGTAGCCCAGAAGACGTCAAATCTTTGGGCCAATCCCATTTAACTCACCCAGCAATTGCCTTACTTCTATGTGCAAGACAATCTCAATGTCTTTATCTACGTGTAGAAAAACCACACCATTTGTACGTGAAAACCACAAGGTACTTGATACAGTCTGCTGAAAAAAGTACAACTGAACACTGACCCACTTCAGTAAGGTGCCAAAAGATGCGGAATTGAGCCAGGCATCGGCAGCTGTTGAAAAATTGCAAATTTCCCTGGTTTTCATGGAGTAAGAGCCGTTGCTGGGCACGTGATTATGACATAAATGATCATTTAATTGTCACTACAGCCAAAAGTATTGGTCGGAGAGCAACGCGGTTTGCACCATTCCATTTGTCGTCACAAAATACGTCGGATTAGCCTCTTACCAGTAGCACTGGAACAGTTTTTCCACTTTTGCATTTTTACCTGGTCTTTTTGTTAATTGAAATCGGCAAAACTGTACTCTGTACAATCGCGACTGGTCATTACTATATTCAACTTTTGACTATATGTTATGTGCCCTTCGGTAGCCCAGAAGACGTCAAATCTTTGGGCTAAGCCCATTTAACTCACCCAGCAATTGCCTTACTTCTAAGTGCAAGACAATCTTAATGTCTTTATCTACGTGTAGAAAAACCACACCATTTGTACGTGAAAAACACAAGGTACTTGATACAGTCTGTTGTAAAAAGTACAACTGACCACAGACCCACATGAATAAGGTGCCAAAAGATGCGGAATTGAGCCAGGCATCGGCAGCTGTTGAAAGATTGCAAATTTCCCTGGTTTCCATGGAGTAAGAGCCGTTGCTGGGCACGTGATTATGACATAAATGATCATTCAATTGTCACGACAGCCAAAAGTATTGGTCGGAGAGCAACGCGGTTTGCACCATTCGATTTGTCGTCACAAAATACGTCGGATTAGCCTCTTACCAGCAGCACTGGAACAGTTTTTCCACTTTTGCATTTTTGCCTGGTCTTTTTGTTAATTGAAACCGGCTACACTGCACTCTGTACAATCGCGACTGGTCATTACTATATTCAACTTTTGACTATAAGTTATGTGCCCTTCGGTAGCCCAGAAGACCTGAAATCTTTGGGCCAATCCAATTTAACTCACCCAGCAATTGCCTTACTTCTATGTGCAAGACAATCTCAATGTCTTTATCTACGTGTAGAAAAACCACACCATTTGTACGTGAAAACCACAAGGTACTTGATACAGTCTGCTGTAAAATGTACAACTGAACACTGACCCACTTCAGTAAGGTGCCAAAAGATGCGGAATAGAGCCAGGCATCGGCAGCTGTTGAAAAATTGCAAATTTCCCTGGTTTCCATGGAGTAAGAGCCGTTGCTGGGCACGTGATTATGACATAAATTATCATTCAATTGTCACTACAGCCAAAAGTATTGGTCGGAGAGCAACGCGGTTTGCACCATTCGATTTCTCGTCACAAAATACGTCGGATTAGCCTCTTACCAGCAGCACTGGAACAGTTTTTCCACTTTTGCATTTTTGCCTGGTCTTTTTGTTAATTGAAATCGGCTACACTGTACTCTGTACAATCGCGACTGGTCATTACTATATTCAACTTTTGACTATAAGTTATGTGCCCTTCGGTAGCCCAGAAGACGTCAAATCTATCGGCTAAGCCCATTTAACTCACCCAGCAATTGTCTTACTTCTAAGTCCAAGACAATCTCAATGTCTTTATCTACGTGTAGAAAAACCACACCATTTGTACATAAAAAACACAAGGTACTTGATACAGTCTGCTGTAAAAAGTACAACTAAACACTGACCCACATTTATAAGGTGCCAAAAGATGTGGAATTGGGCCAGGCATCGGCAGCTGTTAAAAAATTGCAAATATCCCTGGTTTCCATGGAGTAAGAGCCGTTGCTGGGCACGTGATTATGACATCATTGATCATTGATCTGTCGCTACAGCCAAAAGTTTTGGTCGGAGAGCAACGCGGTTTGCACCATTCGATTTCTCGTCACAAAATACGTCGGATTAGCCTCTTACTAGTAGCACTGGAACAGTTTTTCCACTTTTGCATTTTTGCTTCGTCTTTTTGTTAATTGAAATCGGCTAAACTGTACTCTGTACAATCGCGACTGGTCATTACTATATTCAACTTTTGACTATAAGTTATGTGCCCTTCGGTAGCCCAGAAGACGTCAAATCTTTGGGCTAAGCCCATTTAACTCACCCAGCAATTGCCTTACTTCTAAGTGCAAGACAATCTTAATGTCTTTATCTACGTGTAGAAAAACCACACCATTTGTACGTAAAAAACACAAGGTACTTGATACAGTCTGCTGTAAAAAGTACAACTGACCACAGACCCACATGAATAAGGTGCCAAAAGATGCGGAATTGAGCCAGGCATCGGCAGCTGTTGAAAGATTGCAAATTTCCCTGGTTTCCATGGAGTAAGAGCCGTTGCTGGGCACGTGATTATGACATAAATGATCATTCAATTGTCACGACAGCCAAAAGTATTGGTCGGAGAGCAACGCGGTTTGCACCATTCGATTTGTCGTCACAAAATACGTCGGATTAGCCTCTTACCAGCAGCACTGGAACAGTTTTTCCACTTTTGCATTTTTGCCTGGTCTTTTTGTTAATTGAAACCGGCTACACTGCACTCTGTACAATCGCGACTGGTCATTACTATATTCAACTTTTGACTATAAGTTATGTGCCCTTCGGTAGCCCAGAAGACGTCAAATCTTTGGGCCAATCCCATTTAACTCACCCAGCAATTGCCTTACTTCTATGTGCAAGACAATCTCAATGTCTTTATCTACGTGTAGAAAAACCACACCATTTGTACGTGAAAACCACAAGGTACTTGATACAGTCTGCTGAAAAAAGTACAACTGAACACTGACCCACTTCAGTAAGGTGCCAAAAGATGCGGAATTGAGCCAGGCATCGGCAGCTGTTGAAAAATTGCAAATTTCCCTGGTTTTCATGGAGTAAGAGCCGTTGCTGGGCACGTGATTATGACATAAATGATCATTTAATTGTCACTACAGCCAAAAGTATTGGTCGGAGAGCAACGCGGTTTGCACCATTCCATTTGTCGTCACAAAATACGTCGGATTAGCCTCTTACCAGTAGCACTGGAACAGTTTTTCCACTTTTGCATTTTTACCTGGTCTTTTTGTTAATTGAAATCGGCTACACTGTACTCTGTACAATCGCGACTGGTCATTACTATATTCAACTTTTGACTATATGTTATGTGCCCTTCGGTAGCCCAGAAGACGTCAAATCTTTGGGCTAAGCCCATTTAACTCACCCAGCAATTGTCTTACTTCTAAGTCCAAGACAATCTCAATGTCTTTATCTACGTGTAGAAAAACCACACCATTTGTACATAAAAAACAAAAGGTACTTGATACAGTCTGCTGTAAAAAGTACAACTAAACACTGACCCACATGAATAAGGTGCCAAAAGATGTGGAATTTGGCCAGGCATCGGCAGCTGTTAAAAAATTGCAAATTTCCCTGGTTTCCATGGAGTAAGAGCCGTTGCTGGGCACGTGATTATGACATCATTGATCATTGATCTGTCGCTACAGCCAAAAGTATTGGTCGGAGAGCAACGCGGTTTGCACCATTCGATTTCTCGTCACAAAATACGTCGGATTAGCCTCTTACTAGTAGCACTGGAACAGTTTTTCCACTTTTGCATTTTTGCTTCGTCTTTTTGTTAATTGAAATCGGCTAAACTGTACTCTGTACAATCGCGACTGGTCATTACTATATTCAACTTTTGACTATAAGTTATGTGCCCTTCGGTAGCCCAGAAGACGTCAAATCTTTGGGCTAAGCCCATTTAACTCACCCAGCAATTGCCTTACTTCTAAGTGCAAGACAATCTTAATGTCTTTATCTACGTGTAGAAAAACCACACCATTTGTACATAAAAAACACAAGGTACTTGATACAGTCTGCTGTAAAAAGTACAACTAAACACTGACCCACATGAATAAGGTGCCAAAAGATGTGGAATTGGGCCAGGCATCGGCAGCTGTTAAAAAATTGCAAATATCCCTGGTTTCCATGGAGTAAGAGCCGTTGCTGGGCACGTGATTATGACATCATTGATCATTGATCTGTCGCTACAGCCAAAAGTATTGGTCGGAGAGCAACGCGGTTTGCACCATTCGATTTCTCGTCACAAAATACGTCGGATTAGCCTCTTACTAGTAGCACTGGAACAGTTTTTCCACTTTTGCATTTTTGCTTGGTCTTTTTGTTAATTGAAATCGGCTAAACTGTACTCTGTACAATCGCGACTGGTCATTACTATATTCAACTTTTGACTATAAGTTATGTGCCCTTCGGTAGCCCAGAAGACGTCAAATCTTTGGGCTAAGCCCATTTAACTCACCCAGCAATTGCCTTACTTCTAAGTGCAAGACAATCTTAATGTCTTTATCTACGTGTAGAAAAACCACACCAATTGTACGTGAAAAACACAAGGTACTTGATACAGTCTGCTGTAAAAAGTACAACTGACCACAGACCCACATGAATAAGGTGCCAAAAGATGCGGAATTGAGCCAGGCATCGGCAGCTGTTGAAAGATTGCAAATTTCCCTGGTTTCCATGGAGTAAGAGCCGTTGCTGGGCACGTGATTATGACATAAATGATCATTCAATTGTCACGACAGCCAAAAGTATTGGTCGGAGAGCAACGCGGTTTGCACCATTCGATTTGTCGTCACAAAATACGTCGGATTAGCCTCTTACCAGCAGCACTGGAACAGTTTTTCCACTTTTGCATTTTTGCCTGGTCTTTTTGTTAATTGAAACCGGCTACACTGCACTCTGTACAATCGCGACTGGTCATTACTATATTCAACTTTTGACTATAAGTTATGTGCCCTTCGGTAGCCCAGAAGACGTCAAATCTTTGGGCCAATCCCATTTAACTCACCCAGCAATTGCCTTACTTCTATGTGCAAGACAATCTCAATGTCTTTATCTACGTGTAGAAAAACCACACCATTTGTACGTGAAAACCACAAGGTACTTGATACAGTCTGCTGTAAAAAGTACAACTGAACACTGACCCACTTCAGTAAGGTGCCAAAAGATGCGGAATTGAGCCAGGCATCGGCAGCTGTTGAAAAATTGCAAATTTCCCTGGTTTCCATGGAGTAAGAGCCGTTGCTGGGCACGTGATTATGACATAAATTATCATTCAATTGTCACTACAGCCAAAAGTATTGGTCGGAGAGCAACGCGGTTTGCACCATTCGATTTCTCGTCACAAAATACGTCGGATTAGCCTCTTACCAGCAGCACTGGAACAGTTTTTGCACTTTTGCATTTTTGCCTGGTCTTTTTGTTAATTGAAACCGGCTACACTGCACTCTGTACAATCGCGACTGGTCATTACTATATTCAACTTTTGACTATAAGTTATGTGCCCTTCGGTAGCCAAGAAGACCTGAAATCTTTGGGCTAAGCCCATTTAACTCACCCAGCAATTGCCTTACTTCTAAGTGCAAGACAATCTCAATGTCTTTATCTACGTGTAGAAAAACCACACCATTTGTACGTGAAAAACACAAGGTACTTGATACAGTCTGCTGTAAAAAGTACAACTGAACACTAACCCACTTCAGTAAGGTGCCAAAAGATGCGGAATTGAGCAAGGCATCGGCAGCTGTTGAAAAATTGCAAATTTCCCTGGTTTCCATGGAGTAAGAGCCGTTGCTGGGCACGTGATTATGACATAAATGATCATTCAATTGTCACTACAGGCAAAAGTATTGGTCGGAGGGCAACGCGGTTTGCACCATTCGATTTGTCGTCACAAAATACGTCGGAATTGCCTCTTACCAGTAGCACTGGAACAGTTTTTCCATATTTGCATTTTTACCTGGTCTTTTTGTTAATTGTAATCGGCTACACTGTACTCTGTACAATCGCGACTGGTCATTACTATATTCAACTTTTGACTATAAGTTATGTGCCCTTCGGTAGCCCAGAAGACGTCAAATCTTTGGGCTAAGCCCATTTCACTCACCCAGCAATTGTCTTACTTCTAAGTCCAAGACAATCTCAATGTCTTTATCTACGTGTAGAAAAACCACACCATTTGTACATAAAAAACACAAGGTACTTGATACAGTCTGCTGTAAAAAGTACAACTAAACACTGACCCACATTTATAAGGTGCCAAAAGATGTGGAATTGGGCCAGGCATCGGCAGCTGTTAAAAAATTGCAAATATCCCTGGTTTCCATGGAGTAAGAGCCGTTGCTGGGCACGTGATTATGACATCATTGATCATTGATCTGTCGCTACAGCCAAAAGTATTGGTCGGAGAGCAACGCGGTTTGCACCATTCGATTTCTCGTCACAAAATACGTCGGATTAGCCTCTTACTAGTAGCACTGGAACAGTTTTTGCACTTTTGCATTTTTGCTTCGTCTTTTTGTTAATTGAAATCGGCTAAACTGTACTCTGTACAATCGCGACTGGTCATTACTATATTCAACTTTTGACTATAAGTTATGTGCCCTTCGGTAGCCCAGAAGACGTCAAATCTTTGGGCTAAGCCCATTTAACTCACCCAGCAATTGCCTTACTTCTAAGTGCAAGACAATCTTAATGTCTTTATCTACGTGTAGAAAAACCACACCATTTGTACGTGAAAAACACAAGGTACTTGATACAGTCTGTTGTAAAAAGTACAACTGACCACAGACCCACATGAATAAGGTGCCAAAAGATGCGGAATTGAGCCAGGCATCGGCAGCTGTTGAAAGATTGCAAATTTCCCTGGTTTCCATGGAGTAAGAGCCGTTGCTGGGCACGTGATTATGACATAAATGATCATTCAATTGTCACGACAGCCAAAAGTATTGGTCGGAGAGCAACGCGGTTTGCACCATTCGATTTGTCGTCACAAAATACGTCGGATTAGCCTCTTACCAGCAGCACTGGAACAGTTTTTCCACTTTTGCATTTTTGCCTGGTCTTTTTGTTAATTGAAACCGGCTACACTGCACTCTGTACAATCGCGACTGGTCATTACTATATTCAACTTTTGACTATAAGTTATGTGCCCTTCGGTAGCCCAGAAGACCTGAAATCTTTGGGCCAATCCAATTTAACTCACCCAGCAATTGCCTTACTTCTATGTGCAAGACAATCTCAATGTCTTTATCTACGTGTAGAAAAACCACACCATTTGTACGTGAAAACCACAAGGTACTTGATACAGTCTGCTGTAAAATGTACAACTGAACACTGACCCACTTCAGTAAGGTGCCAAAAGATGCGGAATAGAGCCAGGCATCGGCAGCTGTTGAAAAATTGCAAATTTCCCTGGTTTCCATGGAGTAAGAGCCGTTGCTACGCACGTGATTATGACATAAATTATCATTCAATTGTCACTACAGCCAAAAGTATTGGTCGGAGAGCAACGCGGTTTGCACCATTCGATTTCTCGTCACAAAATACGTCGGATTAGCCTCTTACCAGCAGCACTGGAACAGTTTTTCCACTTTTGCATTTTTGCCTGGTCTTTTTGTTAATTGAAATCGGCTACACTGTACTCTGTACAATCGCGACTGGTCATTACTATATTCAACTTTTGACTATAAGTTATGTGCCCTTCGGTAGCCCAGAAGACGTCAAATCTATCGGCTAAGCCCATTTAACTCACCCAGCAATTGTCTTACTTCTAAGTCCAAGACAATCTCAATGTCTTTATCTACGTGTAGAAAAACCACACCATTTGTACATAAAAAACACAAGGTACTTGATACAGTCTGCTGTAAAAAGTACAACTAAACACTGACCCACATTTATAAGGTGCCAAAAGATGTGGAATTGGGCCAGGCATCGGCAGCTGTTAAAAAATTGCAAATATCCCTGGTTTCCATGGAGTAAGAGCCGTTGCTGGGCACGTGATTATGACATCATTGATCATTGATCTGTCGCTACAGCCAAAAGTTTTGGTCGGAGAGCAACGCGGTTTGCACCATTCGATTTCTCGTCACAAAATACGTCGGATTAGCCTCTTACTAGTAGCACTGGAACAGTTTTTCCACTTTTGCATTTTTGCTTCGTCTTTTTGTTAATTGAAATCGGCTAAACTGTACTCTGTACAATCGCGACTGGTCATTACTATATTCAACTTTTGACTATAAGTTATGTGCCCTTCGGTAGCCCAGAAGACGTCAAATCTTTGGGCTAAGCCCATTTAACTCACCCAGCAATTGCCTTACTTCTAAGTGCAAGACAATCTTAATGTCTTTATCTACGTGTAGAAAAACCACACCATTTGTACGTAAAAAACACAAGGTACTTGATACAGTCTGCTGTAAAAAGTACAACTGACCACAGACCCACATGAATAAGGTGCCAAAAGATGCGGAATTGAGCCAGGCATCGGCAGCTGTTGAAAAATTGCAAATTTCCCTGGTTTCCATGGAGTAAGAGCCGTTGCTGGGCACGTGATTATGACATAAATGATCATTCAATTGTCACGACAGCCAAAAGTATTGGTCGGAGAGCAACGCGGTTTGCACCATTCGATTTGTCGTCACAAAATACGTCGGATTAGCCTCTTACCAGCAGCACTGGAACAGTTTTTCCACTTTTGCATTTTTGCCTGGTCTTTTTGTTAATTGAAACCGGCTACACTGCACTCTGTACAATCGCGACTGGTCATTACTATATTCAACTTTTGACTATAAGTTATGTGCCCTTCGGTAGCCCAGAAGACGTCAAATCTTTGGGCCAATCCCATTTAACTCACCCAGCAATTGCCTTACTTCTATGTGCGAGACAATCTCAATGTCTTTATCTACGTGTAGAAAAACCACACCATTTGTACGTGAAAACCACAAGGTACTTGATACAGTCTGCTGAAAAAAGTACAACTGAACACTGACCCACTTCAGTAAGGTGCCAAAAGATGCGGAATTGAGCCAGGCATCGGCAGCTGTTGAAAAATTGCAAATTTCCCTGGTTTTCATGGAGTAAGAGCCGTTGCTGGGCACGTGATTATGACATAAATGATCATTTAATTGTCACTACAGCCAAAAGTATTGGTCGGAGAGCAACGCGGTTTGCACCATTCGATTTGTCGTCACAAAATACGTCGGATTAGCCTCTTACCAGTAGCACTGGAACAGTTTTTCCACTTTTGCATTTTTACCTGGTCTTTTTGTTAATTGAAATCGGCTACACTGTACTCTGTACAATCGCGACTGGTCATTACTATATTCAACTTTTGACTATATGTTATGTGCCCTTCGGTAGCCCAGAAGACGTCAAATCTTTGGGCTAAGCCCATTTAACTCACCCAGCAATTGTCTTACTTCTAAGTCCAAGACAATCTCAATGTCTTTATCTACGTGTAGAAAAACCACACCATTTGTACATAAAAAACAAAAGGTACTTGATACAGTCTGCTGTAAAAAGTACAACTAAACACTGACCCACATGAATAAGGTGCCAAAAGATGTGGAATTTGGCCAGGCATCGGCAGCTGTTAAAAAATTGCAAATTTCCCTGGTTTCCATGGAGTAAGAGCCGTTGCTGGGCACGTGATTATGACATCATTGATCATTGATCTGTCGCTACAGCCAAAAGTATTGGTCGGAGAGCAACGCGGTTTGCACCATTCGATTTCTCGTCACAAAATACGTCGGATTAGCCTCTTACTAGTAGCACTGGAACAGTTTTTCCACTTTTGCATTTTTGCTTCGTCTTTTTGTTAATTGAAATCGGCTAAACTGTACTCTGTACAATCGCGACTGGTCATTACTATATTCAACTTTTGACTATAAGTTATGTGCCCTTCGGTAGCCCAGAAGACGTCAAATCTTTGGGCTAAGCCCATTTAACTCACCAAGCAATTGCCTTACTTCTAAGTGCAAGACAATCTTAATGTCTTTATCTACGTGTAGAAAAACCACACCATTTGTACATAAAAAACACAAGGTACTTGATACAGTCTGCTGTAAAAAGTACAACTAAACACTGACCCACATTTATAAGGTGCCAAAAGATGTGGAATTGGGCCAGGCATCGGCAGCTGTTAAAAAATTGCAAATATCCCTGGTTTCCATGGAGTAAGAGCCGTTGCTGGGCACGTGATTATGACATCATTGATCATTGATCTGTCGCTACAGCCAAAAGTATTGGTCGGAGAGCAACGCGGTTTGCACCATTCGATTTCTCGTCACAAAATACGTCGGATTAGCCTCTTACTAGTAGCACTGGAACAGTTTTTCCACTTTTGCATTTTTGCCTGGTCTTTTTGTTAATTGAAATCGGCTAAACTGTACTCTGTACAATCGCGACTGGTCATTACTATATTCAACTTTTGACTATAAGTTATGTGCCCTTCGGTAGCCCAGAAGACGTCAAATCTTTGGGCTAAGCCCATTTAACTCACCCAGCAATTGCCTTACTTCTAAGTGCAAGACAATCTTAATGTCTTTATCTACGTGTAGAAAAACCACACCATTTGTACGTGAAAAACACAAGGTACTTGATACAGTCTGCTGTAAAAAGTACAACTGACCACAGACCCACATGAATAAGGTGCCAAAAGATGCGGAATTGAGCCAGGCATCGGCAGCTGTTGAAAGATTGCAAATTTCCCTGGTTTCCATGGAGTAAGAGCCGTTGCTGGGCACGTGATTATGACATAAATGATCATTCAATTGTCACGACAGCCAAAAGTATTGGTCGGAGAGCAACGCGGTTTGCACCATTCGATTTGTCGTCACAAAATACGTCGGATTAGCCTCTTACCAGCAGCACTGGAACAGTTTTTCCACTTTTGCATTTTTGCCTGGTCTTTTTGTTAATTGAAACCGGCTACACTGCACTCTGTACAATCGCGACTGGTCATTACTATATTCAACTTTTGACTATAAGTTATGTGCCCTTCGGTAGCTCAGAAGACCTGAAATCTTTCGGCTCAGCCCATTTAACTCACCCAGAAATTGTCTTACTTCTAAGTCCAAGACAATCTCAATGTCTTTATCTACGTGTAGAAAAACCACACCATTTGTACATAAAAAAACACAAGGTACTTGATACAGTCTGCTGTAAAAAGTACAACTAAACACTGACCCACATTTATAAGGTGCCAAAAGATGTGGAATTGGGCCAGGCATCGGCAGCTGTTAAAAAATTGCAAATATCCCTGGTTTCCATGGAGTAAGAGCCGTTGCTGGGCACGTGATTATGACATCATTGATCATTGATCTGTCGCTACAGCCAAAAGTATTGGTCGGAGAGCAACGCGGTTTGCACCATTCGATTTCTCGTCACAAAATACGTCGGATTAGCCTCTTACTAGTAGCACTGGAACAGTTTTTGCACTTTTGCATTTTTGCTTCGTCTTTTTGTTAATTGAAATCGGCTAAACTGTACTCTGTACAATCGCGACTGGTCATTACTATATTCAACTTTTGACTATAAGTTATGTGCCCTTCGGTAGCCCAGAAGACGTCAAATCTTTGGGCTAAGCCCATTTAACTCACCCAGCAATTGCCTTACTTCTAAGTGCAAGACAATCTTAATGTCTTTATCTACGTGTAGAAAAACCACACCATTTGTACGTGAAAAACACAAGGTACTTGATACAGTCTGTTGTAAAAAGTACAACTGACCACAGACCCACATGAATAAGGTGCCAAAAGATGCGGAATTGAGCCAGGCATCGGCAGCTGTTGAAAGATTGCAAATTTCCCTGGTTTCCATGGAGTAAGAGCCGTTGCTGGGCACGTGATTATGACATAAATGATCATTCAATTGTCACGACAGCCAAAAGTATTGGTCGGAGAGCAACGCGGTTTGCACCATTCGATTTGTCGTCACAAAATACGTCGGATTAGCCTCTTACCAGCAGCACTGGAACAGTTTTTCCACTTTTGCATTTTTGCCTGGTCTTTTTGTTAATTGAAACCGGCTACACTGCACTCTGTACAATCGCGACTGGTCATTACTATATTCAACTTTTGACTATAAGTTATGTGCCCTTCGGTAGCCCAGAAGACCTGAAATCTTTGGGCCAATCCAATTTAACTCACCCAGCAATTGCCTTACTTCTATGTGCAAGACAATCTCAATGTCTTTATCTACGTGTAGAAAAACCACACCATTTGTACGTGAAAACCACAAGGTACTTGATACAGTCTGCTGTAAAATGTACAACTGAACACTGACCCACTTCAGTAAGGTGCCAAAAGATGCGGAATAGAGCCAGGCATCGGCAGCTGTTGAAAAATTGCAAATTTCCCTGGTTTCCATGGAGTAAGAGCCGTTGCTGGGCACGTGATTATGACATAAATGATCATTTAATTGTCACTACAGCCAAAAGTATTGGTCGGAGAGCAACGCGGTTTGCACCATTCGATTTCTCGTCACAAAATACGTCGGATTAGCCTCTTACCAGCAGCACTGGAACAGTTTTTCCACTTTTGCATTTTTGCCTGGTCTTTTTGTTAATTGAAATCGGCTACACTGTACTCTGTACAATCGCGACTGGTCATTACTA
>NW_027018195.1:0-59492 GCF_032854445.1 Liolophura sinensis | reverse complement strand
GTGGTTTTTTTCTACACGTAGATAAAGACATTGAGATTGTCTTGGACTTAAAAGTAAGACAATTACTGGATGAGTTAAATGGGCTTAGCCCAAAGATTTGACGTCTTCTGGGCTACCGAAGGGCACATATCGTATAGTTAAAAGTTGAATATAGTAACGACCAGTTCGCGATTGTGCATAGTACAGTGTATCCGATTTCAATTAACAAAAAGACCAGGCAAAAATGCAAAAGTGGAAAAACTGTTCAGTGCTACTGGAAAGAGGCTAATCCGACGTATTTTGTCACGAGAAATCGAATGGTGCAAACCGCGTTGCTCTCCGACCAATACTTTTCGCTGTAGCCACAATTGAATGATCATTGATGTCATAGTCACGTGCCCAGCAACGGCTCTTACTCCATGGAAACCAGGGAAATATGCAATTTTTTAACAGCTGCCGATGCCTGGCCCAATTCCGCATCTATTAGAACCTTATAGATGTGGTTCAGTGATCAGTTGTACTTTTTACAGCAGACTGTATCTAGTACATTGTGTTTTTTATGTACGAATGGTGTGGTTTTTCTACACGTAGATAAAGACATTGAGAGTGTCTTGACTTAAAAGTAAGACAATTGCGGGTGAGTTAAATGGGCTTAGCCAAAGATTTGACGTCTTCTGGGCTACAGAAGGGCACATAACTTATAGTCAAAAGTTGAATATAGTAATGACCAGTCGCGATTGTACATAGTAGATTGTATCCGATTTCAAATTAACAAAAGACCAGGCAAAAATGCAAAAGTGGAAAAACTGTTCCAGTGCTGCTGGTAAGAGGCTAATCCGACGTATTTTGTCACGAGAAATCGAATGGTGCAAACCGCGTTGCTCTCCGACCAATACTTTTGGCTGTAGCCACAATTGAATGATCATTGATGTCATAGTCACGTGCCCAGCAACGGCTCTTACTCCATGGAAACCAGGGAAATATGCAATTTTTTAACAGCTGCCGATGCCTGGCCCAATTCCGCATCTATTAGAACCTTATAGATGTGGTTCAGTGATCAGTTGTACTTTTTACAGCAGACTGTATCTAGTACATTGTGTTTTTTATCTACGAATGGTGTGGTTTTTTCTACACGTAGATAAAGACATTGAGATTGTCTTGGACTTAAAAGTAAGACAAATGCTGGGTGAGTTAAATGGGCTTAGCCCAAAGATTTGACGTCTTCTGGGCTACAGAAGGGCACATAACTTATAGTCAAAAGTTGAATATAGTAATGACCAGTCGCGATTGTACATAGTAGATTGTATCCGATTTCAAATTAACAAAAAGACCAGGCAAAAATACAAAAGTGGAAAAACTGTTCCAGTGCTGCTGGTAAGAGGCTAATCCGACGTATTTTGTGACGAGAAATCGAATGGTGCAAACCGCGTTGCTCTCCGACCAATACTTTTGGCTGTAGCGACAATTGAATGATCATTGATGTCATAGTCACGTGCCCAGCAACGGCTCTTACTCCATGGAAACCAGGGAAATTTGCAATTTTTTAAACAGCTGCCGATGCCTGGGCCAATTCCGCATCTTTTAGAACCTTATTTATGTGGGTGAGTGTCAGTTGTACTTTTTACAGCAGACTGTATCTAGTACCTTGTGTTTTTTATGTACAAATGGTGTGGATTTTCTACACGTAGATAAAGACATTGAGATTGTCTTGGACTTAGAAGTAAGACAATTGCTGGGTGAGTTTAATGGGTTTAGCCCAAAGATTTGACGTCTTCTGGGCTACCGAAGGGCACATAACTTATAGTCAAAAGTTGAATATAATAATGACCAGTCGCGATTGTACATAGTACAGTGTAACAGATTTCAATTAACAGAAAGACCAGGCAAAAATGCAAAAGTGGAAAAACTGTTCAAGTGCTACTGGAAGAGGCTAATCCGACGTATTTTGTCACGAGAAATCGAATGGTGCAAACCGCGTTGCTCTCCGACCAATACTTTGGCTGTAGCGACAATTGAATGATCATTGATGTCATAGTCATGTGCCAGCAACGGCTCTTACTCCATGGAAACCAGGGAAATATGCAATTTTTAACAGCTGCCGATGCCTGGCCCAATTCCGCATCTATTAGAACCTTATTGATGTGGTTCAGTGATCAGTTGTACTTTTTACAGCAGACTATATCTAGTACATTGTGTTTTTTATGTACGAATGGTGTGGTTTTTCTACACGTAGATAGAGACACTGAGATTGTCTTGGACTTAAAAGTAAGACAATTGCTGGATGAGTTAAATGGGCTTAGCCCAAAGATTTGACGTCTTCTGGGCTACAGAAGGGCACATAACGTATAGTTAAACGTTGAATATAGTAACGACCAGTCGCGATTGTGCATAGTACAGTGTATCCGATTTCAATTAACAAAAAGACCAGGCAAAAATGCAAAAGTGTAAAAACTGTTCCAGTGCTGCTGGTAAGAGGCTAATCCGACGTATTTTGTCACGAGAAATCGAATGGTGCAAACCGCGTTGCTCTCCGACCAATACTTTTGGCTGTAGCCACAATTGAATGATCATTGATGTCTTTGTCACGTGCCCAGCAACGGCTCTTACTCCATGGAAACCAGGGAAATATGCAATTTTTTAACAGTTGCCGATGCCTGGCCCAATTCCGCATCTATTAGAACCTTATAGATGTGGTTTCAGTAATCAGTTGTACTTTTTACAGCAGACTGTATCTAGTACATTGTGTTTTTTATGTACGAATGGTGTGGTTTTTCTACACGTAGATAAAGACATTGAGATTGTCTTGGACTTAAAAGTAAGACAATTACTGGATGAGTTAAATGGGCTTAGCCCAAAGATTTGACGTCTTCTGGGCTACCGAAGGGCACATATCGTATAGTTAAAAGTTGAATATAGTAACGACCAGTCGCGATTGTGCATAGTACAGTGTATCCGATTTCAATTAACAAAAAGACCAGGCAAAAATGCAAAAGTGGAAAAACTGTTCCAGTGCTACTGGAAAGAGGCTAATCCGACGTATTTTGTCACGAGAAATCGAATGGTGCAAACCGCGTTGCTCTCCGACCAATACTTTTCGCTGTAGCCACAATTGAATGATCATTGATGTCATAGTCACGTGCCCAGCAACGGCTCTTACTCCATGGAAACCAGGGAAATATGCAATTTTTTAACAGCTGCCGATGCCTGGCCCAATTCCGCATCTATTAGAACCTTATAGATGTGGTTCAGTGATCAGTTGTACTTTTTACAGCAGACTGTATCTAGTACATTGTGTTTTTTATGTACGAATGGTGTGGTTTTTCTACACGTAGATAAAGACATTGAGAGTGTCTTGGACTTAAAAGTAAGACAATTGCTGGGTGAGTTAAATGGGCTTAGCCCAAAGATTTGACGTCTTCTGGGCTACAGAAGGGCACATAACTTATAGTCAAAAGTTGAATATAGTAATGACCAGTCGCGATTGTACATAGTAGATTGTATCCGATTTCAAATTAACAAAAAGACCAGGCAAAAATGCAAAAGTGGAAAAACTGTTCCAGTGCTGCTGGTAAGAGGCTAATCCGACGTATTTTGTCACGAGAAATCGAATGGTGCAAACCGCGTTGCTCTCCGACCAATAGTTTTGGCTGTAGCGACAATTGAATGATCATTGATGTCATAGTCACGTGCCCAGCAACGGCTCTTACTCCATGGAAACCAGGGAAATTTGCAATTTTTTAAACAGCTGCCGATGCCTGGCCCAATTCCGCATCTATTAGAACCTTATAGATGTGGTTCAGTGATCAGTTGTACTTTTTACAGCAGACTGTATCTAGTACATTGTGTTTTTTATGTACGAATGGTGTGGTTTTTCTACACGTAGATAAAGACATTGAGATTGTCTTGGACTTAAAAGTAAGACAATTGCTGGGTGAGTTAAATGGGCTTAGCCCAAAGATTTGACGTCTTCTGGGCTACAGAAGGGGCACATAACTTATAGTCAAAAGTTGAATATAGTAATGACCAGTCGCGATTGTACATAGTATATTGTATCCGATTTCAAATTAACAAAAAGACCAGGCAAAAATGCAAAAGTGGAAAAACTGTTCCAGTGCTGCTGGTAAGAGGCTAATCCGACGTATTTTGTCACGAGAAATCGAATGGTGCAAACCGCGTTGCTCTCCGACCAATAGTTTTGGCTGTAGCCACAATTGAATGATCATTGATGTCATAGTCACGTGCCCAGCAACGGCTCTTACTCCATGGAAACCAGGGAAATTTGCAATTTTTTAAACAGCTGCCGATGCCTGGGCCAATTCCGCATCTTTTAGAACCTTATTTATGTGGGTGAGTGATCAGTTGTACTTTTTACAGCAGACTGTATCTAGTACCTTGTGTTTTTTATGTACAAATGGTGTGGATTTTCTACACGTAGATAAAGACATTGAGATTGTCTTGGACTTAGAAGTAAGACAATTGCTGGGTGAGTTTAATGGGTTTAGCCCAAAGATTTGACGTCTTCTGGGCTACCGAAGGGCACATAACTTATAGTCAAAAGTTGAATATAATAATGACCAGTCGCGATTGTACATAGTACAGTGTAACAGATTTCAATTAACAGAAAGACCAGGCAAAAATGCAAAAGTGGAAAAACTGTTCCAGTGCTACTGGGAAGAGGCTAATCCGACGTATTTTGTCACGAGAAATCGAATGGTGCAAACCGCGTTGCTCTCCGACCAATACTTTTGGCTGTAGCGACAATTGAATGATCATTGATGTCATAGTCATGTGCCCAACAACGGCTCTTACTCCATGGAAACCAGGGAAATATGCAATTTTTTAACAGCTGCCGATGCCTGGCCCAATTCCGCATCTATTAGAACCTTATTGATGTGGTTCAGTGATCAGTTGTACTTTTTACAGCAGACTATATCTAGTACATTGTGTTTTTTATGTACGAATGGTGTGGTTTTTCTACACGTAGATAAAGACACTGAGATTGTCTTGGACTTAAAAGTAAGACAATTGCTGGATGAGTTAAATGGGCTTAGCCCAAAGATTTGACGTCTTCTGGGCTACCGAAGGGCACATAACGTATAGTTAAAAGTTGAATATAGTAACGACCAGTCGCGATTGTGCATAGTACAGTGTATCCGATTTCAATTAACAAAAAGACCAGGCAAAAATGCAAAAGTGTAAAAACTGTTCCAGTGCTGCTGGTAAGAGGCTAATCCGACGTATTTTGTCACGAGAAATCGAATGGTGCAAACCGCGTTGCTCTCCGACCAATACTTTTGGCTGTAGCCACAATTGAATGATCATTGATGTCTTTGTCACGTGCCCAGCAACGGCTCTTACTCCATGGAAACCAGGGAAATATGCAATTTTTTAACAGTTGCCGATGCCTGGCCCAATTCCGCATCTATTAGAACCTTATAGATGTGGTTCAGTGATCAGTTGTACTTTTTACAGCAGACTGTATCTAGTACATTGTGTTTTTTATGTACAAATGGTGTGGTTTTTCTACACGTAGATAAACACATTGAGATTGTCTTGGACTTAGAAGTAAGACAATTGCTGGGTGAGTTTAATGGGTTTAGCCCAAAGATTTGACGTCTTCTGGGCTACCGAAGGGCACATAACTTATAGTCAAAAGTTGAATATAATAATGACCAGTCGCGATTGTACATAGTACAGTGTAGCCGACTTCAATTAACAAAAAGACCAGGCAAAAATGCAAAAGTGGAAAAACTGTTCCAGTGCTACTGGTAAGAGGCTAATCCGACGTATTTTGTGACGAGAAATCGAATGGTGCAAACCGCGTTGCTCTCCGACCAATACTTTTGGCTGTAGCCACAATTGAATGATCATTGATGTCATAGTCACGTGCCCAGCAACGGCTCTTACTCCATGGAAACCAGGGAAATATGCAATTTTTTAACAGCTGCCGATGCCTGGCCCAATTCCGCATCTATTAGAACCTTATAGATGTGGTTCAGTGATCAGTTGTACTTTTTACAGCAGACTGTATCTAGTACATTGTGTTTTTTATGTACGAATGGTGTGGTTTTTCTACACGTAGATAAAGACATTGAGATTGTCTTGGACTTAAAAGTAAGACAATTGCTGGGTGAGTTAAATGGGCTTAGCCCAAAGATTTGACGTCTTCTGGGCTACAGAAGGGCACATAACTTATAGTCAAAAGTTGAATATAGTAATGACCAGTCGCGATTGTACATAGTAGATTGTATCCGATTTCAAATTAACAAAAAGACCAGGCAAAAATGCAAAAGTGGAAAAACTGTTCCTGTGCTGCTGGTAAGAGGCTAATCCGACGTATTTTGTCACGAGAAATCGAATGGTGCAAACCGCGTTGCTCTCCGACCAATAGTTTTGGCTGTAGCCACAATTGAATGATCATTGATGTCATAGTCACGTGCCCAGCAACGGCTCTTACTCCATGGAAACCAGGGAAATTTGCAATTTTTTAAACAGCTGCCGATGCCTGGCCCAATTCCGCATCTATTAGAACCTTATAGATGTGGTTCAGTGATCAGTTGTACTTTTTACAGCAGACTGTATCTAGTACATTGTGTTTTTTATCTACGAATGGTGTGGTTTTTCTACACGTAGATAAAGACATTGAGATTGTCTTGGACTTAAAAGTAAGACAATTGCTGGATGAGTTAAATGGGCTTAGCCCAAAGATTTGACGTCTTCTGGGCTACAGAAGGGCACATAACTTATAGTCAAAAGTTGAATATAGTAATGACCAGTCGCGATTGTACATAGTAGATTGTATCCGATTTCAAATTAACAAAAAGACCAGGCAAAAATGCAAAAGTGGAAAAACTGTTCCAGTGCTGCTGGTAAGAGGCTAATCCGACGTATTTTGTCACGAGAAATCGAATGGTGCAAACCGCGTTGCTCTCCGACCAATACTTTTGGCTGTAGCGACAATTGAATGATCATTGATGTCATAGTCACGTGCCCAGCAACGGCTCTTACTCCATGGAAACCAGGGAAATTTGCAATTTTTTAAACAGCTGCCGATGCCTGGGCCAATTCCGCATCTTTTAGAACCTTATTTATGTGGGTGAGTGATCAGTTGTACTTTTTACAGCAGACTGTATCTAGTACCTTGTGTTTTTTATGTACAAATGGTGTGGATTTTCTACACGTAGATAAAGACATTGAGATTGTCTTGGACTTAGAAGTAAGACAATTGCTGGGTGAGTTTAATGGGTTTAGCCCAAAGATTTGACGTCTTCTGGGCTACCGAAGGGCACATAACTTATAGTCAAAAGTTGAATATAATAATGACCAGTCGCGATTGTACATAGTACAGTGTAACAGATTTCAATTAACAGAAAGACCAGGCAAAAATGCAAAAGTGGAAAAACTGTTCAAGTGCTACTGGGAAGAGGCTAATCCGACGTATTTTGTCACGAGAAATCGAATGGTGCAAACCGCGTTGCTCTCCGACCAATACTTTTGGCTGTAGCGACAATTGAATGATCATTGATGTCATAGTCATGTGCCCAGCAACGGCTCTTACTCCATGGAAACCAGGGAAATATGCAATTTTTTAACAGCTGCCGATGCCTGGCCCAATTCCGCATCTATTAGAACCTTATTGATGTGGTTCAGTGATCAGTTGTACTTTTTACAGCAGACTATATCTAGTACATTGTGTTTTTTATGTACGAATGGTGTGGTTTTTCTACACGTAGATAGAGACACTGAGATTGTCTTGGACTTAAAAGTAAGACAATTGCTGGATGAGTTAAATGGGCTTAGCCCAAAGATTTGACGTCTTCTGGGCTACCGAAGGGCACATAACGTATAGTTAAACCTTGAATATAGTAACGACCAGTCGCGATTGTGCATAGTACAGTGTATCCGATTTCAATTAACAAAAAGACCAGGCAAAAATGCAAAAGTGTAAAAACTGTTCCAGTGCTGCTGGTAAGAGGCTAATCCGACGTATTTTGTCACGAGAAATCGAATGGTGCAAACCGCGTTGCTCTCCGACCAATACTTTTGGCTGTAGCCACAATTGAATGATCATTGATGTCTTTGTCACGTGCCCAGCAACGGCTCTTACTCCATGGAAACCAGGGAAATATGCAATTTTTTAACAGTTGCCGATGCCTGGCCCAATTCCGCATCTATTAGAACCTTATAGATGTGGTTCAGTAATCAGTTGTACTTTTTACAGCAGACTGTATCTAGTACATTGTGTTTTTTATGTACGAATGGTGTGGTTTTTTCTACACGTAGATAAAGACATTGAGATTGTCTTGGACTTAAAAGTAAGACAATTACTGGATGAGTTAAATGGGCTTAGCCCAAAGATTTGACGTCTTCTGGGCTACCGAAGGGCACATATCGTATAGTTAAAAGTTGAATATAGTAACGACCAGTCGCGATTGTGCATAGTACAGTGTATCCGATTTCAATTAACAAAAAGACCAGGCAAAAATGCAAAAGTGGAAAAACTGTTCCAGTGCTACTGGAAAGAGGCTAATCCGACGTATTTTGTCACGAGAAATCGAATGGTGCAAACCGCGTTGCTCTCCGACCAATACTTTTGGCTGTAGCCACAATTGAATGATCATTGATGTCATAGTCACGTGCCCAGCAACGGCTCTTACTCCATGGAAACCAGGGAAATATGCAATTTTTTAACAGCTGCCGATGCCTGGCCCAATTCCGCATCTATTAGAACCTTATAGATGTGGTTCAGTGATCAGTTGTACTTTTTACAGCAGACTGTATCTAGTACATTGTGTTTTTTATGTACGAATGGTGTGGTTTTTCTACACGTAGATAAAGACATTGAGAGTGTCTTGGACTTAAAAGTAAGACAATTGCTGGGTGAGTTAAATGGGCTTAGCCCAAAGATTTGACGTCTTCTGGGCTACAGAAGGGCACATAACTTATAGTCAAAAGTTGAATATAGTAATGACCAGTCGCGATTGTACATAGTAGATTGTATCCGATTTCAAATTAACAAAAAGACCAGGCAAAAATGCAAAAGTGGAAAAACTGTTCCAGTGCTGCTGGTAAGAGGCTAATCCGACGTATTTTGTCACGAGAAATCGAATGGTGCAAACCGCGTTGCTCTCCGACCAAAAGTTTTGGCTGTAGCCACAATTGAATGATCATTGATGTCATAGTCACGTGCCCAGCAACGGCTCTTACTCCATGGAAACCAGGGAAATTTGCAATTTTTTTAAACAGCTGCCGATGCCTGGGCCATTTCCGCATCTTTTAGAACCTTATAGATGTGGTTCAGTGATCAGTTGTACTTTTTACAGCAGACTGTATCTAGTACATTGTGTTTTTTATGTACGAATGGTGTGGTTTTTCTACACGTAGATAAAGACATTGAGATTGTCTTGGACTTAAAAGTAAGACAATTGCTGGGTGAGTTAAATGGGCTTAGCCCAAAGATTTGACGTCTTCTGGGCTACAGAAGGGCACATAACTTATAGTCAAAAGTTGAATATAGTAATGACCAGTCGCGATTGTACATAGTATATTGTATCCGATTTCAAATTAACAAAAAGACCAGGCAAAAATGCAAAAGTGGAAAAACTGTTCCAGTGTTGCTGGTAAGAGGCTAATCCGACGTATTTTGTGACGAGAAATCGAATGGTGCAAACCGCGTTGCTCTCCGACCAATAGTTTTGGCTGTAGCCACAATTGAATGATCATTGATGTCATAGTCACGTGCCCAGCAACGGCTCTTACTCCATGGAAACCAGGGAAATTTGCAATTTTTAAACAGCTGCCGATGCCTGGGCCAATTCCGCATCTTTTAGAACCTTATTTATGTGGGTGAGTGATCAGTTGTACTTTTTACAGCAGACTGTATCTAGTACCTTGTGTTTTTTATGTACAAATGGTGTGGATTTTCTACACGTAGATAAAGACATTGAGATTGTCTTGGACTTAGAAGTAAGACAATTGCTGGGTGAGTTTAATGGGTTTAGCCCAAAGATTTGACGTCTTCTGGGCTACCGAAGGGCACATAACTTATAGTCAAAAGTTGAATATAATAATGACCAGTCGCGATTGTACATAGTACAGTGTAACAGATTTCAATTAACAGAAAGACCAGGCAAAAATGCAAAAGTGGAAAAACTGTTCCAGTGCTACTGGGAAGAGGCTAATCCGACGTATTTTGTCACGAGAAATCGAATGGTGCAACCGCGTTGCTCTCCGACCAATACTTTTGGCTGTAGCGACAATTGAATGATCATTGATGTCATAGTCATGTGCCCAACAACGGCTCTTACTCCATGGAAACCAGGGAAATATGCAATTTTTTAACAGCTGCCGATGCCTGGCCCAATTCCGCATCTATTAGAACCTTATTGATGTGGTTCAGTGATCAGTTGTACTTTTTACAGCAGACTATATCTAGTACATTGTGTTTTTTTATGTACGAATGGTGTGGTTTTTCTACACGTAGATAAAGACACTGAGATTGTCTTGGACTTAAAAGTAAGACAATTGCTGGATGAGTTAAATGGGCTTAGCCCAAAGATTTGACGTCTTCTGGGCTACCGAAGGGCACATAACGTATAGTTAAAAGTTGAATATAGTAACGACCAGTCGCGATTGTGCATAGTACAGTGTATCCGATTTCAATTAACAAAAAGACCAGGCAAAAATGCAAAAGTGTAAAAACTGTTCCATTGCTGCTGGTAAGAGGCTAATCCGACGTATTTTGTGACGAGAAATCGAATGGTGCAAACCGCGTTGCTCTCCGACCAATACTTTTGGCTGTAGCCACAATTGAATGATCATTGATGTCTTTGTCACGTGCCCAGCAACGGCTCTTACTCCATGGAAACCAGGGAAATATGCAATTTTTTAACAGTTGCCGATGCCTGGCCCAATTCCGCATCTATTAGAACCTTATAGATGTGGTTCAGTGATCAGTTGTACTTTTTACAGCAGACTGTATCTAGTACATTGTGTTTTTTTATGTACGAATGGTGTGGTTTTTCTACACGTAGATAAAGACATTGAGATTGTCTTGGACTTAAAAGTAAGACAATTGCTGGATGAGTTAAATGGGCTTAGCCCAAAGATTTGACGTCTTCTGGGCTACCGAAGGGCACATATCGTATAGTTAAAAGTTGAATATAGTAACGACCAGTCGCGATTGTGCATAGTACAGTGTATCCGATTTCAATTAACAAAAAGACCAGGCAAAAATGCAAAAGTGGAAAAACTGTTCCAGTGCTACTGGAAAGAGGCTAATCCGACGTATTTTGTCACGAGAAATCGAATGGTGCAAACCGCGTTGCTCTCCGACCAATACTTTTGGCTGTAGCCACAATTGAATGATCATTGATGTCATAGTCACGTGCCCAGCAACGGCTCTTACTCCATGGAAACCAGGGAAATATGCAATTTTTTAACAGCTGCCGATGCCTGGCCCAATTCTGCATCTATTAGAACCTTATAGATGTGGTTCAGTGATCAGTTGTACTTTTTACAGCAGACTGTATCTAGTACATTGTGTTTTTTATGTACGAATGGTGTGGTTTTTCTACACGTAGATAAAGACATTGAGATTGTCTTGGACTTAAAAGTAAGACAATTGCTGGGTGAGTTAAATGGGCTTAGCCCAAAGATTTGACGTCTTCTGGGCTACAGAAGGGCACATAACTTATAGTCAAAAGTTGAATATAGTAATGACCAGCCGCGATTGTACATAGTAGATTGTATCCGATTTCAAATTAACAAAAAGACCAGGCAAAAATGCAAAAGTGGAAAAACTGTTCCTGTGCTGCTGGTAAGAGGCTAATCCGACGTATTTTGTCACGAGAAATCGAATGGTGCAAACCGCGTTGCTCTCCGACCAATAGTTTTGGCTGTAGCCACAATTGAATGATCATTGATGTCATAGTCACGTGCCCAGCAACGGCTCTTACTCCATGGAAACCAGGGAAATTTGCAATTTTTTAAACAGCTGCCGATGCCTGGGCCAATTCCGCATCTTTTAGAATCTTATTTATGTGGGTGAGTGATCAGTTGTACTTTTTACAGCAGACTGTATCTAGTACCTTGTGTTTTTTATGTACAAATGGTGTGGATTTTCTACACGTAGATAAAGACATTGAGATTGTCTTGGACTTAGAAGTAAGACAATTGCTGGGTGAGTTTAATGGGTTTAGCCCAAAGATTTGACGTCTTCTGGGCTACCGAAGGGCACATAACTTATAGTCAAAAGTTGAATATAATAATGACCAGTCGCGATTGTACATAGTACAGTGTAACAGATTTCAATTAACAGAAAGACCAGGCAAAAATGCAAAAGTGGAAAAACTGTTCCAGTGCTACTGGGAAGAGGCTAATCCGACGTATTTTGTCACGAGAAATCGAATGGTGCAAACCGCGTTGCTCTCCGACCAATACTTTTGGCTGTAGCGACAATTGAATGATCATTGATGTCATAGTCATGTGCCCAGCAACGGCTCTTACTCCATGGAAACCAGGGAAATATGCAATTTTTTAACAGCTGCCGATGCCTGGCCCAATTCCGCATCTATTAGAACCTTATAGATGTGGTTCAGTGATCAGTTGTACTTTTTACAGCAGACTGTATCTAGTACATTGTGTTTTTTATGTACGAATGGTGTGGTTTTTTTTACACGTAGATAAAGACATTGAGATTGTCTTGGACTTAAAAGTAAGACAATTGCTGGGTGAGTTAAATGGGCTTAGCCCAAAGATTTGACGTCTTCTGGGCTACAGAAGGGCACATAACTTATAGTCAAAAGTTGAATATAGTAATGACCAGTCGCGATTGTACATAGTAGATTGTATCCGATTTCAAATTAACAAAAAGACCAGGCAAAAATGCAAAAGTGGAAAAACTGTTCCAGTGCTGCTGGTAAGAGGCTAATCCGACGTATTTTGTCACGAGAAATCGAATGGTGCAAACCGCGTTGCTCTCCGACCAATAGTTTTGGCTGTAGCGACAATTGAATGATCATTGATGTCATAGTCACGTGCCCAGCAACGGCTCTTACTCCATGGAAACCAGGGAAATTTGCAATTTTTTAAACAGCTGCCGATGCCTGGCCCAATTCCGCATCTATTAGAACCTTATAGATGTGGTTCAGTGATCAGTTGTACTTTTTACAGCAGACTGTATCTAGTACATTGTGTTTTTTATGTACGAATGGTGTGGTTTTTCTACACGTAGATAAAGACATTGAGATTGTCTTGGACTTAAAAGTAAGACAATTGCTGGGTGAGTTAAATGAGCTTAGCCCAAAGATTTGACGTCTTCTGGGCTACAGAAGGGCACATAACTTATAGTCAAAAGTTAAATATAGTAATGACCAGTCGCGATTGTACATAGTAGATTGTATCCGATTTCAAATTAACAAAAAGACCAGGCAAAAATGCAAAAGTGGAAAAACTGTTCCAGTGCTGCTGGTAAGAGGCTAATCCGACGTATTTTGTCACGAGAAATCGAATGGTGCAAACCGCGTTGCTCTCCGACCAATAGTTTTGGCTGTAGCGACAATTGAATGATCATTGATGTCATAGTCACGTGCCCAGCAACGGCTCTTACTCTATGGAAACCAGGGAAATTTGCAATTTTTTAAACAGCTGCCGATGCCTGGCCCAATTCCGCATCTATTAGAACCTTATAGATGTGGTTCAGTGATCAGTTGTACTTTTAACAGCAGACTGTATCTAGTACATTGTGTTTTTTATGTACGAATGGTGTGGTTTTTCTACACGTAGATAAAGACATTGAGATTGTCTTGGACTTAAAAGTAAGACAATTGCTGAATGAGTTAAATGGGCTTAGCCCAAAGATTTGACGTCTTCTGGGCTACCGAAGGGCACATAACGTATAGTTAAAAGTTGAATATAGTAACGACCAGTCGCGATTGTGCATAGTACAGTGTATCCGATTTCAATTAACAAAAAGACCAGGCAAAAATGCAAAAGTGGAAAAACTGTTCCAGTGCTGCTGGTAAGAGGCTAATCCGACGTATTTTGTGACGAGAAATCGAATGGTGCAAACCGCGTTGCTCTCCGACCAATACTTTTGGCTGTAGCGACAATTGAATGATCATTGATGTCATAGTCACGTGCCCAGCAACGGCTCTTACTCCATGGAAACCAGGGAAATTTGCAATTTTTTAAACAGCTGCCGATGCCTGGGCCATTTCCGCATCTTTTAGAACCTTATTGATGTGCGTCAGTGATCAGTTGTACTTTTTACAGCAGACTGTATCTAGTACATTGTGTTTTTTATGTACAAATGGTGTGGTTTTTCTACACGTAGATAAAGACATTGAGATTGTCTTGGACTTAGAAGTAAGACAATTGCTGGGTGAGTTTAATGGGTTTAGCCCAAAGATTTGACGTCTTCTGGGCTACCGAAGGGCACATAACTTATAGTCAAAAGTTGAATATAATAATGACCAGTCGCGATTGTACATAGTACAGTGTAGCCGATTTCAATTAACAAAAAGACCAGGCAAAAATGCAAAAGTGGAAAAACTGTTCCAGTGCTGCTGGAAAGAGGCTAATCCGACGTATTTTGTCACGAGAAATCGAATGGTGCAAACCGCGTTGCTCTCCGACCAATACTTTTGGCTGTAGCGACAATTGAATAATCATTGATGTCATAGTCACGTGCCCAGCAACGGCTCTTACTCCATGGAAACCAGGGAAATATGCAATTTTTTAACAGCTGCCGATGCCTGGCCCAATTCCGCATCTATTAGAACCTTATAGATGTGGTTCAGTGATCAGTTGTACTTTTTACAGCAGACTGTATCTAGTACATTGTGTTTTTTATGTACGAATGGTGTGGTTTTTCTACACGTAGATAAAGACATTGAGATTGTCTTGGACTTAAAAGTAAGACAATTGCTGGGTGAGTTAAATGGGCTTAGCCCAAAGATTTGACGTCTTCTGGGCTACAGAAGGGCACATAACTTATAGTCAAAAGTTGAATATAGTAATGACCAGTCGCGATTGTACATAGTAGATTGTATCCGATTTCAAATTAACAAAAAGACCAGGCAAAAATGCAAAAGTGGAAAAACTGTTCCAGTGCTGCTGGTAAGAGGCTAATCCGACGTATTTTGTCACGAGAAATCGAATGGTGCAAACCGCGTTGCTCTCCGACCAATAGTTTTGGCTGTAGCGACAATTGAATGATCATTGATGTCATAGTCACGTGCCCAGCAACGGCTCTTACTCCATGGAAACCAGGGAAATTTGCAATTTTTTAAACAGCTGCCGATGCCTGGCCCAATTCCGCATCTATTAGAACCTTATAGATGTGGTTCAGTGATCAGTTGTACTTTTTACAGCAGACTGTATCTAGTACATTGTGTTTTTTATGTACAAATGGTGTGGTTTTTCTACACGTAGATAAAGACATTGAGATTGCCTTGGACTTAGAAGTAAGACAATTGCTGGGTGAGTTTAATGGGTTTAGCCCAAAGATTTGACGTCTTCTGGGCTACCGAAGGGCACATAACTTATAGTCAAAAGTTGAATATAATAATGACCAGTCGCGATTGTACATAGTACAGTGTAGCCGATTTCAATTAACAAAAAGACCAGGCAAAAATGCAAAAGTGGAAAAAACTGTTCCAGTGCTACTGGTAAGAGGCTAATCCGACGTATATTGTGACGAGAAATCGAATGGTGCAAACCGCGTTGCTCTCCGACCAATACTTTTGGCTGTAGCCACAATTGAATGATCATTGATGTCATAGTCACGTGCCCAACAACGGCTCTTACTCCATGGAAACCAGGGAAATATGCAATTTTTTAACAGCTGCCGATGCCTGGCCCAATTCCGCATCTATTAGAACCTTTTAGATGTGGTTCAGTGATCAGTTGTACTTTTTACAGCAGACTGTATCTAGTACATTGTGTTTTTTATGTACGAATGGTGTGGTTTTTCTACACGTAGATAAAGACATTGAGATTGTCTTGGACTTAAAAGTAAGACAATTGCTGGGTGAGTTAAATGGGCTTAGCCCAAAGATTTGACGTCTTCTGGGCTACAGAAGGGCACATAACTTATAGTCAAAAGTTGAATATAGTAATGACCAGTCGCGATTGTACATAGTAGATTGTATCCGATTTCAAATTAACAAAAAGACCAGGCAAAAATGCAAAAGTGGAAAAACTGTTCCAGTGCTGCTGGTAAGAGGCTAATCCGACGTATTTTGTCACGAGAAATCGAATGGTGCAAACCGCGTTGCTCTCCGACCAATAGTTTTGGCTGTAGCGACAATTGAATGATCATTGATGTCATAGTCACGTGCCCAGCAACGGCTCTTACTCCATGGAAACCAGGGAAATTTGCAATTTTTTAAACAGCTGCCGATGCCTGGCCCAATTCCGCATCTATTAGAACCTTATAGATGTGGTTCAGTGATCAGTTGTACTTTTTACAGCAGACTGTATCTAGTACATTGTGTTTTTTATGTACGAATGGTGTGGTTTTTCTACACGTAGATAAAGACATTGAGATTGTCTTGGACTTAAAAGTAAGACAATTGCTGAATGAGTTAAATGGGCTTAGCCCAAAGATTTGACGTCTTCTGGGCTACCGAAGGGCACATAACGTATAGTTAAAAGTTGAATATAGTAACGACCAGTCGCGATTGTGCATAGTACAGTGTATCCGATTTCAATTAACAAAAAGACCAGGCAAAATGCAAAAGTGGAAAAACTGTTCCAGTGCTGCTGGTAAGAGACTAATCCGACGTATTTTGTCACGAGAAATCGAATGGTGCAAACCGCGTTGCTCTCCGACCAATACTTTTGGCTGTAGCGACAATTGAAAGATCATTGATGTCATAGTCACGTGCCCAGCAACGGCTCTTACTCTATGGAAACCAGGGAAATTTGCAATTTTTTAAACAGCTGCCGATGCCTGGGCCATTTCCGCATCTTTTAGAACCTTATTGATGTGCGTCAGTGATCAGTTGTACTTTTTACAGCAGACTGTATCTAGTACATTGTGTTTTTTATGTACGAATGGTGTGGTTTTTCTACACGTAGATAAAGACATTGAGATTGTCTTGGACTTAAAAGTAAGACAATTGCTGGGTGAGTTAAATGGGCTTAGCCCAAAGATTTGACGTCTTCTGGGCTACAGAAGGGCACATAACTTATAGTCAAAAGTTGAATATAGTAATGACCAGTCGCGATTGTACATAGTAGATTGTATCCGATTTCAAATTAACAAAAAGACCAGGCAAAAATGCAAAAGTGGAAAAACTGTTCCAGTGCTGCTGGTAAGAGGCTAATCCGACGTATTTTGTGACGAGAAATCGAATGGTGCAAACCGCGTTGCTCTCCGACCAATACTTTTGGCTGTAGCGACAATTGAATGATCATTGATGTCATAGTCACGTGCCCAGCAACGGCTCTTACTCCATGGAAACCAGGGAAATTTGCAATTTTTTAAACAGCTGCCGATGCCTGGGCCATTTCCGCATCTTTTAGAACCTTATTGATGTGCGTCAGTGATCAGTTGTACTTTTTACAGCAGACTGTATCTAGTACATTGTGTTTTTTATGTACAAATGGTGTGGTTTTTCTACACGTAGATAAAGACATTGAGATTGTCTTGGACTTAAAAGTAAGACAGTTGCTGGATGAGTTAAATGGGCTTAGCCCAAAGATTTGACGTCTTCTGGGCTACCGAAGGGCACATAACGTATAGTTAAAAGTTGAATATAGTAACGACCAGTCGCGATTGTGAATAGTACAGTGTATCCGATTTCAATTAACAAAAACACCAGGCAAAAATGCAAAAGTGGAAAAACTGTTCCAGTGCTGCTGGTAAGAGGCTAATCCGACGTATTTTGTGACGAGAAATCGAATGGTGCAAACCGCGTTGCTCTCCGACCAATACTTTTGGCTGTAGCGACAATTGAATGATCATTGATGTCATAGTCACGTGCCCAGCAACGGCTCTTACTCCATGGAAACCAGGGAAATATGCAATTTTTTAACAGCTGCCGATGCCTGGCCCAATTCCGCATCTATTAGAACCTTATAGATGTGGTTCAGTGATCAGTTGTACTTTTTACAGCAGACTGTATCTAGTACATTGTGTTTTTTATGTACGAATGGTGTGGTTTTTCTACACGTAGATAAAGACATTGAGATTGTCTTGGACCAAAAAGTAAGACAATTGCTGGGTGAGTTAAATGGGCTTAGCCCAAAGATTTGACGTCTTCTGGGCTACAGAAGGGCACATAACTTATAGTCAAAAGTTGAATATAGTAATGACCAGTCGCGATTGTACATAGTAGATTGTATCCGATTTCAAATTAACAAAAAGACCAGGCAAAAATGCAAAAGTGGAAAAACTGTTCCAGTGCTGCTGGTAAGAGGCTAATCCGACGTATTTTGTCACGAGAAATCGAATGGTGCAAACCGCGTTGCTCTCCGACCAATAGTTTTGGCTGTAGCGACAATTGAATGATCATTGATGTCATAGTCACGTGCCCAGGAACGGCTCTTACTAAATGGAAACCAGGGAAATTTGCAATTTTTTAAACAGTTGCCGATGCCTGGCCCAATTCCGCATCTATTAGAACCTTATAGATGTGGTTCAGTGATCAGTTGTACTTTTTACAGCAGACTGTATCTAGTACCTTGTGTTTTTTATGTACGAATGGTGTGGTTTTTCTACACGTAGATAAAGACATTGAGATTGTCTTGGACTTAAAAGTAAGACAATTGCTGGATGAGTTAAATGGGCTTAGCCCAAAGATTTGACGTCTTCTGGGCTACCGAAGGGCACATAACGTATAGTTAAAAGTTGAATATAGTAACGACCAGTCGCGATTGTGCATAGTACAGTGTATCCGATTTCAATTAACAAAAAGACCAAACAAAAATGCAAAAGTGGAAAAACTGTTCCAGTGCTGCTGGTAAGAGGCTAATCCGACGTATTTTGTCACGAGAAATCGAATGGTGCAAACCGCGTTGCTCTCCGACCAATACTTTTGGCTGTAGCGACAATTGAATGATCATTGATGTCATAGTCACGTGCCCAGCAACGGCTCTTACTCCATGGAAACCAGGGAAATTTGCAATTTTTTAAACAGCTGCCGATGCCTGGCCCAATTCCGCATCTATTAGAACCTTATAGATGTGGTTCAGTGATCAGTTGTACTTTTTACAGCAGACTGTATCTAGTACCTTGTGTTTTTTATGTACAAATGGTGTGGTTTTTCTACACGTAGATAAAGACATTGAGATTGTCTTGGACTTAAAAGTAAGACAATTGCTGGATGAGTTAAATGGGCTTAGCCCAAAGATTTGACGTCTTCTGGGCTACCGAAGGGCACATAACGTATAGTTAAAAGTTGAATATAGTAACGACCAGTCGCGATTGTGCATAGTACAGTGTATCCGATTTCAATTAACAAAAAGACCAGGCAAAAATGCAAAAGTGGAAAAACTGTTCCAGTGCTGCTGGTAAGAGGCTAATCCGACGTATTTTGTGACGAGAAATCGAATGGTGCAAACCGCGTTGCTCTCCGACCAATACTTTTGGCTGTAGCGACAATTGAATGATCATTGATGTCATAGTCACGTGCCCAGCAACGGCTCTTACTCCATGGAAACCAGGGAAATTTGCAATTTTCTAAACAGCTGCCGATGCCTGGGCCATTTCCGCATCTATTAGAACCTTATAGATGTGGTTCAGTGATCAGTTGTACTTTTTACAGCAGACTGTATCTAGTACATTGTGTTTTTTATGTACGAATGGTGTGGTTTTTCTACACGTAGATAAAGACATTGAGATTGTCTTGGACTTAAAAGTAAGACAATTGCTGGATGAGTTAAATGGGCTTAGCCCAAAGATTTGACGTCTTCTGGGCTACCGAAGGGCACATAACGTATAGTTAAAAGTTGAATATAGTAACGACCAGTCGCGATTGTGCATAGTACAGTGTATCCGATTTCAATTAACAAAAAGACCAGGCAAAAATGCAAAAGTGGAAAAACTGTTCCAGTGCTGCTGGTAAGAGGCTAATCCGACGTATTTTGTGACGAGAAATCGAATGGTGCAAACCGCGTTGCTCTCCGACCAATACTTTTGGCTGTAGCGACAATTGAATGATCATTGATGTCATAGTCACGTGCCCAGCAACGGCTCTTACTCCATGGAAACCAGGGAAATTTGCAATTTTTTAAACAGCTGCCGATGCCTGGGCCAATTCCGCATCTTTTAGAACCTTATTGATGTGGTTCAGTGATCAGTTGTACTTTTTACAGCAGACTGTATCTAGTACATTGTGTTTTTTATGTACGAATGGTGTGGTTTTTCTACACGTAGATAAAGACATTGAGATTGTCTTCGACTTAAAAGTAAGACAATTGCTGGGTGAGTTAAATGGGCTTAGCCCAAAGATTTGACGTCTTCTGGGCTACAGAAGGGCACATAACTTATAGTTAAAAGTTGAATATAGTAATGACCAGTCGCGATTGTACATAGTAGATTGTATCCGATTTCAAATTAACAAAAAGACCAGGCAAAAATGCAAAAGTGGAAAAACTGTTCCAGTGCTGCTGGTAAGAGGCTAATCCGACGTATTTTGTGACGAGAAATCGAATGGTGCAAACCGCGTTGCTCTCCGACCAATACTTTTGGCTGTAGCGACAATTGAATGATCATTGATGTCATAGTCACGTGCCCAGCAACGGCTCTTACTCCATGGAAACCAGGGAAATTTGCAATTTTTTAAACAGCTGCCGATGCCTGGGCCATTTCCGCATCTTTTAGAACCTTATTGATGTGCGTCAGTGATCAGTTGTACTTTTTACAGCAGACTGTATCTAGTACCTTGTGTTTTTTATGTACGAATGGTGTGGTTTTTCTACACGTAGATAAAGACATTGAGATTGTCTTGGACTTAAAAGTAAGACAATTGCTGGATGAGTTAAATGGGCTAAGCCCAAAGATTTGACGTCTTCTGGGCTACAGAAGGGCACATAACGTATAGTTAAAAGTTGAATATAGTAACGACCAGTCGCGATGGTGCATAGTACAGTGTATCCGATTTCAATTAACAAAAAGACCAAACAAAAATGCAAAAGTGGAAAAACTCTTCCAGTGCTGCTGGTAAGAGGCTAATCCGACGTATTTTGTCACGAGAAATCGAATGGTGCAAACCGCGTTGCTCTCCGACCAATACTTTTGGCTGTAGCGACAATTGAATGATCATTGATGTCATAGTCACGTGCCCAGCAACGGCTCTTACTCCATGGAAACCAGGGAAATTTGCAATTTTTTAAACAGCTGCCGATGCCTGGGCCAATTCCGCATCTTTTAGAACCTTATTGATGTGCGTCAGTGATCAGTTGTACTTTTTACAGCAGACTGTATCTAGTACATTGTGTTTTTTATGTACAAATGGTGTGGTTTTTCTACACGTAGATAAAGACATTGAGATTGTCTTGGACTTAGAAGTAAGACAATTGCTGGGTGAGTTAAATGGGCTTAGCCCAAAGATTTGACGTCTTCTGGGCTACAGAAGGGCACATAACTTACAGTCAAAAGTTGAATATAGTAATGACCATTCGCGATTGTACATAGTAGATTGTATCCGATTTCAAATTAACAAAAAGACCAGGCAAAAATGCAAAAGTGGAAAAGCCGTTCCAGTGCTGCTGGTAAGAGGCTAATCCGACGTATTTTGTCACGAGAAATCGAATGGTGCAAACCGCGTTGCTCTCCGACCAATACTTTTGGCTGTAGCGACAATTGAATGATCATTGATGTCATAGTCACGTGCCCAGCAACGGCTCTTACTCCATGGAAACCAGGGAAATTTGCAATTTTTTAAACAGCTGCCGATGCCTGGGCCATTTCCGCATCTTTTAGAACCTTATTGATGTGCGTCAGTGATCAGTTGTACTTTTTACAGCAGACTGTATCTAGTACCTTGTGTTTTTTATGTACAAATGGTGTGGTTTTTCTACACGTAGATAAAGACTTTGAGATTGTCTTGGACTTAAAAGTAAGACAATTGCTGGATGAGTTAAATGGGCTTAGCCCAAAGATTTGACGTCTTCTGGGCTACCGAAGGGCACATAACATATAGTCAAAAGTTGAATATAATAATGACCAGTCGCGATTGTACATAGTAGAGTGTATCCGATTTCAATTAACAAAAAGACCAGGCAAAAATGCAAAAGTGGAAAAACTGTTCCAGTGCTACTGGTAAGAGGCTAATCCGACGTATTTTGTCACGAGAAATCGAATGGTGCAAACCGCGTTGCTCTCCGACCAATACTTTTGGCTGTAGCGACAATTGAATAATCATTGATGTCATAGTCACGTGCCCAGCAACGGCTCTTACTCCATGGAAACCAGGGAAATTTGCAATTTTTTAAACAGCTGCCGATGCCTGGCCCAATTCCGCATCTATTAGAACCTTATAGATGTGGTTCAGTGATCAGTTGTACTTTTTACAGCAGACTGTATCTAGTACATTGTGTTTTTTGTGTACGAATGGTGTGGTTTTTCTACACGTAGATAAAGACATTGAGATTGTCTTGGACTTAGAAGTAAGACATATGCTGAGTGAGTTAAATGGGATTAGCCCAAAGATTTGACGTCTTCTGGGCTACCGAAGGGCACATAGCTTATAGTTAAAAGTTGAATATAGTAACGACCAGTCGCGATTGTGCATAGTACAGTGTATCCGATTTCAATTAACAAAAAGACCAGGCAAAAATGCAAAAGTGGAAAAACTGTTCCAGTGCTGCTGGTAAGAGGCTAATCCGACGTATTTTGTGACGAGAAATTGAATGGTGCAAACCGCGTTGCTCTCCGACCAATACTTTTGGCTGTAGCGACAATTGAATGATCATTGATGTCATAGTCACGTGCCCAGCAACGGCTCTTACTCCATGGAAACCAGGGAAATTTGCAATTTTTTAAACAGCTGCCGATGCCTGGGCCATTTCCGCATCTTTTCGAACCTTATTGATGTGCGTCAGTGATCAGTTGTACTTTTTACAGCAGACTGTATCTAGTACATTGTGTTTTTTATGTACGAATGGTGTGGTTTTTCTACACGTAGATAAAGACATTGAGATTGTCTTGGACTTAAAAGTAAGACAATTGCTGGATGAGTTAAATGGGCTTAGCCCAAAGATTTGACGTCTTCTGGGCTACCGAAGGGCACAAAACGTATAGTTAAAAGTTGAATATAGTAACGACCAGTCGCGATTGTGCATAGTACAGTGTATCCGATTTCAATTAACAAAAAGACCAGGCAAAAATGCAAAAGTGGAAAAACTGTTCCAGTGCTGCTGGTAAGAGGCTAATCCGACGTATTTTGTCACGAGAAATCGAATGGTGCAAACCGCGTTGCTCTCCGACCAATACTTTTGGCTGTAGCGACAATTGAATGATCATTGATGTCATAGTCACGTGCCCAGCAACGGCTCTTACTCCATGGAAACCAGGGAAATTTGAAATTTTCTAAACAGCTGACGATGCCTGGGCCAATTCCGCATCTTTTAGAACCTTATTGATGTGCGTCAGTGATCAGTTGTACTTTTTACAGCAGACTGTATCTAGTACATTGTGTTTTTTATGTACGAATGGTGTGGTTTTTCTACACGTAGATAAAGACATTGAGATTGTCTTGGACTTAAAAGTAAGACAATTGCTGGATGAGTTAAATGGGCTTAGCCCAAAGATTTGACGTCTTCTGGGCTACCGAAGGGCACATAACGTATAGTTAAAAGTTGAATATAGTAACGACCAGTCGCGATTGTGCATAGTACAGTGTATCCGATTTCAATTAACAAAAAGACCAGGCAAAAATGCAAAAGTGGAAAAACTGTTCCAGTGCTGCTGGTAAGAGGCTAATCCGACGTATTTTGTGACGAGAAATCGAATGGTGCAAACCGCGTTGCTCTCCGACCAATACTTTTGGCTGTAGCGACAATTGAATGATCATTGATGTCATAGTCACGTGCCCAGCAACGGCTCTTACTCCATGGAAACCAGGGAAATTTGCAATTTTTTAAACAGCTGCCGATGCCTGGGCCATTTCCGCATCTTTTCGAACCTTATTGATGTGCGTCAGTGATCAGTTGTACTTTTTACAGCAGACTGTATCTAGTACCTTGTGTTTTTTATGTACAAATGGTGTGCTTTTTCTACACGTAGATAAAGACATTGAGATTGTCTTGGACTTAGAAGTAAGACAACTGCTGGGTGAGTTTAATGGGTTTAGCCCAAAGATTTGACGTCTTCTGGGCTACCGAAGGGCACATAACATATAGTCAAAAGTTGAATATAATAATGACCAGTCGCGATTGTACATAGTAGAGTGTATCCGATTTCAATTAACAAAAAGACCAGGCAAAAATGCAAAAGTGGAAAAACTGTTCCAGTGCTACTGGTAAGAGGCTAATCCAACGTATTTTGTCACGAGAAATCGAATGGTGCAAACCGCGTTGCTCTCCGACCAATACTTTTGGCTGTAGCGACAATTGAATAATCATTGATGTCATAGTCACGTGCCCAGCAACGGCTCTTACTCCATGGAAACCAGGGAAATATGCAATTTTTTAACAGCTGCCGATGCCTGGCCCAATTCCGCATCTATTAGAACCTTATAGATGTGGTTCAGTGATCAGTTGTAATTTTTACAGCAGACTGTATCTAGTACATTGTGTTTTTTATGTACGAATTGTGTGGTTTTTCTACACGTAGATAAAGACATTGAGATTGTCTTGGACTTAAAAGTAAAACAATTGCTGGATGAGTTAAATGGGCTTAGCCCAAAGATTTGACGTCTTCTGGGCTACAGAAGGGCACATAACTTACAGTCAAAAGTTGAATATAGTAATGACCAGTCGCGATTGTACATAGTAGATTGTATCCGATTACAAATTAACAAAAAGACCAGGCAAAAATAGAAAAGTAGAAAAACTGTTCCAGTGCTGCTGGTAAGAGGCTAATCCGACGTATTTTGTGACGAGAAATCGAATGGTGCAAACCGCGTTGCTCTCCGACCAATACTTTTGGCTGTAGCGACAATTGAATGATCATTGATGTCATAGTCACGTGCCCAGCAACGGCTCTTACTCCATGGAAACCAGGGAAATTTGCAATTTTTTAACAGCTGCCGATGCCTGGGCCATTTCCGCATCTTTTAGAACCTTATTGATGTGCGTCAGTGATCAGTTGTACTTTTTACAGCAGACTGTATCTAGTACATTGTGTTTTTTATGTACGAATGGTGTGGTTTTTCTACACGTAGATAAAGACATTGAGATTGTCTTGGACTTAAAAGTAAGACAATTGCTGGATGAGTTAAATGGGCTTAGCCCAAAGATTTGACGTCTTCTGGGCTACCGAAGGGCACATAACGTATAGTTAAAAGTTGAATATAGTAACGACCAGTCGCGATTGTGCATAGTACAGTGTATCCGATTTCAATTAACAAAAAGACCAGGCAAATATGCAAAAGTGTAAAACTGTTCCAGTGCTGCTGGTAAGAGGCTAATCCGACGTATTTTGTGACGAGAAATCGAATGGTGCAAACCGCGTTGCTCTCCGACCAATACTTTTGGCTGTAGCGACAATTGAATGATCATTGATGTCATAGTCACGTGCCCAGCAACGGCTCTTACTCCATGGAAACCAGGGAAATTTGAAATTTTCTAAACAGCTGACGATGCCTGCGCCAATTCCGCATCTTTTAGAACCTTATTGATGTGGGTCAGTGATCAGTTGTACTTTTTACAGCAGACTGTATCTAGTACCTTGTGTTTTTTATGTACAAATGGTATGGTTTTTCTACACGTAGATAAAGACATTGAGATTGTCTTGGACTTAAAAGTAAGACAATTGCTGGATGAGTTAAATGGGCTTAGCCCAAAGATTTGACGTCTTCTGGGCTACCGAAGGGCACATAACGTATAGTTAAAAGTTGAATATAGTAACGACCAGTCGCGATTGTGCATAGTACAGTGTATCCAATTTCAATTAACAAAAACACCAGGCAAAAATGCAAAAGTGGAAAAACTGTTCCAGTGCTGCTGGTAAGAGGCTAATCCGACGTATTTTGTCACGAGAAATCGAATGGTGCAAACCGCGTTGCTCTCCGACCAATACTTTTGGCTGTAGCGACAATTGAATTATCATTGATGTCATAGTCACGTGCCCAGCAACGGCTCTTACTCCATGGAAACCAGGGAAATTTGCAATTTTTTAAACAGCTGCCGATGCCTGGGCCAATTCCGCATCTTTTAGAACCTTATTGATGTGGGTCAGTGATCAGTTGTACTTTTTACAGCAGACTGTATCTAGTACATTGTGTTTTTTATGTACAAATGGTGTGCTTTTTCTACACGTAGATAAAGACATTGAGATTGTCTTGGACTTAAAAGTAAGACAATTGCTGGGTGAGTTAAATGGGCTTAGCCCAAAGATTTGACGTCTTCTGGGCTACAGAAGGGCACATAACTTATAGTCGAAAGTTGAATATAGTAATGACCAGTCGCGATTGTACATAGTAGATTGTATCCGATTTCAAATTAACAAAAAGACCAGGCAAAAATGCAAAAGTGGAAAAACTGTTCCAGTGCTGCTGGTAAGAGGCTAATCCGACGTATTTTGTGACGAGAAATCGAATGGTGCAAACCGCGTTGCTCTCCGACCAATACTTTTGGCTGTAGCGACAATTGAATGATCATTGATGTCATAGTCACGTGCCCAGCAACGGCTCTTACTCCATGGAAACCAGGGAAATATGCAATTTTTTAACAGCTGCCGATGCCTGGCCCAATTCCGCATCTATTAGAACCTTATAAATGTGGTTCAGTGATCAGTTGTACTTTTTACAGCAGACTGTATCTAGTACATTGTGTTTTTTATGTACGAATGGTGTGGTTTTTCTACACGTAGATAAAGACATTGAGATTGTCTTCGACTTAAAAGTAAGACAATTGCTGGATGAGTTAAATGGGCTAAGCCCAAAGATTTGACGTCTTCTGGGCTACCGAAGGGCACATAACGTATAGTTAAAAGTTGAATATAGTAACGACCAGTCGCGATTGTGCATAGTACAGTGTATCCGATTTCAATTAACAAAAAGACCAAACAAAAATGCAAAAGTGGAAAAACTCTTCCAGTGCTGCTGGTAAGAGGCTAATCCGACGTATTTTGTCACGAGAAATCGAATGGTGCAAACCGCGTTGCTCTCCGACCAATACTTTTGGCTGTAGCGACAATTGAATGATCATTGATGTCATAGTCACGTGCCCAGCAACGGCTCTTACTCCATGGAAACCAGGGAAATTTGCAATTTTTTTAAACAGCTGCCGATGCCTGGGCCAATTCCGCATCTTTTAGAACCTTATTGATGTGCGTCAGTGATCAGTTGTACTTTTTACAGCAGACTGTATCTAGTACATTGTGTTTTTTATGTACAAATGGTGTGGTTTTTCTACACGTAGATAAAGACATTGAGATTGTCTTGGACTTAGAAGTAAGACAATTGCTGGGTGAGTTAAATGGGCTTAGCCCAAAGATTTGACGTCTTCTGGGCTACAGAAGGGCACATAACTTACAGTCAAAAGTTGAATATAGTAATGACCAGTCGCGATTGTACATAGTAGATTGTATCCGATTTCAAATTAACAAAAAGACCAGGCAAAAATGCAAAAGTGGAAAAGCCGTTCCAGTGCTGCTGGTAAGAGGCTAATCCGACGTATTTTGTCACGAGAAATCGAATGGTGCAAACCGCGTTGCTCTCCGACCAATACTTTTGGCTGTAGCGACAATTGAATGATCATTGATGTCATAGTCACGTGCCCAGCAACGGCTCTTACTCCATGGAAACCAGGGAAATTTGCAATTTTTTAAACAGCTGCCGATGCCTGGGCCATTTCCGCATCTTTTAGAACCTTATTGATGTGCGTCAGTGATCAGTTGTACTTTTTACAGCAGACTGTATCTAGTACCTTGTGTTTTTTATGTACAAATGGTGTGGTTTTTCTACACGTAGATAAAGACATTGAGATTGTCTTGGACTTAAAAGTAAGACAATTGCTGGATGAGTTAAATGGGCTTAGCCCAAAGATTTGACGTCTTCTGGGCTACCGAAGGGCACATAACGTATAGTTAAAAGTTGAATATAGTAACGACCAGTCGCGATTGTGCATAGTACAGTGTATCCGATTTCAATTAACAAAAAGACCAGGCAAAAATGCAAAAGTGGAAAAACTGTTCCAGTGGTGCTGGTAAGAGGCTAATCCGACGTATTTTGTCACGAGAAATCGAATGGTGCAAACCGCGTTGCTCTCCAACCAATACTTTTGGCTGTAGCGACAATTGAATGATCATTGATGTTATAGTCACGTGTCCAGCAACGGCTCTTACTCCATGGAAACCAGGGAAATTTGCAATTTTTTAAACAGCTGCCGATGCCTGGCCCAATTCCGCATCTATTATAACCTTATAGATGTGGTTCAGTGATCAGTTGTACTTTTTACAGCAGACTGTATCTAGTACATTGTGTTTTTTATGTACGAATGGTGTGGTTTTTCTACACGTAGATAAAGACATTGAGATTGTCTTGGACTTAAAAGTAAGACAATTGCTGGGTGAGTTAAATGGGCTTAGCCCAAAGATTTGACGTCTTCTGGGCTACCGAAGGGCACATAACGTATAGTTAAAAGTTGAATATAGTAACGACCAGTCGCGATTGTGCATAGTACAGTGTATCCGATTTCAATTAACAAAAAGACCAGGCAAAAATGCAAAAGTGGAAAAACTGTTCCAGTGCTGCTGGTAAGAGGCTAATCCGACGTATTTTGTGACGAGAAATCGAATGGTGCAAACCGCGTTGCTCTCCGACCAATACTTTTGGCTGTAGCGACAATTGAATGATCATTGATGTCATAGTCACGTGCCCAGCAACGGCTCTTACTCCATGGAAACCAGGGAAATTTGCAATTTTTTAAACAGCTGCCGATGCCTGGGCCATTTCCGCATCTTTTAGAACCTTATTGATGTGCGTCAGTGATCAGTTGTACTTTTTACAGCAGACTGTATCTAGTACCTTGTGTTTTTTATGTACAAATGGTGTGCTTTTTCTACACCTAGATAAAGACATTGAGATTTTCTTGGACTTAGAAGTAAGACAATTGCTGGGTGAGTTTAATGGGTTTAGCCCAAAGATTTGACGTCTTCTGGGCTACCGAAGGGCACATAACATATAGTCAAAAGTTGAATATAATAATGACCAGTCGCGATTGTACATAGTAGAGTGTATCCGATTTCAATTAACAAAAAGACCAGGCAAAAATGCAAAAGTGGAAAAACTGTTCCAGTGCTACTGGTAAGAGGCTAATCCGACGTATTTTGTCACGAGAAATCGAATGGTGCAAACCGCGTTGCTCTCCGACCAATACTTTTGGCTGTAGCGACAATTGAATAATCATTGATGTCATAGTCACGTGCCCAGCAACGGCTCTTACTCCATGGAAACCAGGGAAATATGCAATTTTTAACAGCTGCCGATGCCTGGCCCAATTCCGCATCTATTAGAACCTTATAGATGTGTTTCAGTGATCAGTTGTACTTTTTACAGCAGACTGTATCTAGTACATTGTGTTTTTTATGTAAGAATGGTGTGGTTTTTCTACACGTAGATAAAGACATTGAGATTGTCTTGGACTTAAAAGTAAGACAATTGCTGGGTGAGTTAAATGGGCTTAGCCCAAAGATTTGACGTCTTCTGGGCTACAGAAGGGCACATAACTTACAGTCAAAAGTTGAATATAGTAATGACCAGTCGCGATTGTACATAGTAGATTGTATCCGATTTCAAATTAACAAAAAGACCAGGCAAAAATGCAAAAGTGGAAAAACTGTTCCAGTGCTGCTGGTAAGAGGCTAATCCGACGTATTTTGTCACGAGAAATCGAATGGTGCAAACCGCGTTGCTCTCCGACCAATACTTTTGGCTGTAGCGACAATTGAATGATCATTGATGTCATAGTCACGTGCCCAGCAACGGCTCTTACTCCATGGAAACCAGGGAAATTTGCAATTTTTTAAACAGCTGCCGATGCCTGGCCCAATTCCGCATCTATTAGAACCTTATAGATGTGGTTCAGTGATCAGTTGTACTTTTTACAGCAGACTGTATCTAGTACATTGTGTTTTTTGTGTACGAATGGTGTGGTTTTTCTACACGTAGATAAAGACATTGAGATTGTCTTGGACTTAGAAGTAAGACATATGCTGAGTGAGTTAAATGGGATTAGCCCAAAGATTTGACGTCTTCTGGGCTACCGAAGGGCACATAGCTTATAGTTAAAAGTTGAATATAGTAACGACCAGTCGCGATTGTGCATAGTACAGTGTATCCGATTTCAATTAACAAAAAGACCAGGCAAAAATGCAAAAGTGGAAAAACTGTTCCAGTGCTGCTGGTAAGAGGCTAATCCGACGTATTTTGTCACGAGAAATCGAATGGTGCAAACCGCGTTGCTCTCCGACCAATACTTTTGGCTGTAGCGACAATTGAATGATCATTGATGTCATAGTCACGTGCCCAGCAACGGCTCTTACTCCATGGAAACCAGGGAAATTTGCAATTTTTTAAACAGCTGCCGATGCCTGGCCCAATTCCGCATCTATTAGAACCTTATAGATGTGGTTCAGTGATCAGTTGTACTTTTTACAGCAGACTGTATCTAGTACATTGTGTTTTTTGTGTACGAATGGTGTGGTTTTTCTACACGTAGATAAAGACATTGAGATTGTCTTGGACTTAGAAGTAAGACATATGCTGAGTGAGTTAAATGGGCTTAGCCCAAAGATTTGACGTCTTCTGGGCTACCGAAGGGCACATAGCTTATAGTTAAAAGTTGAATATAGTAACGACCAGTCGCGATTGTGCATAGTACAGTGTATCCGATTTCAATTAACAAAAAGACCAGGCAAAAATGCAAAAGTGGAAAAACTGTTCCAGTGCTGCTGGTAAGAGGCTAATCCGACGTATTTTGTCACGAGAAATCGAATGGTGCAAACCGCGTTGCTCTCCGACCAATACTTTTGGCTGTAGCGACAATTGAATGATCATTGATGTCATAGTCACGTGCCCAGCAACGGCTCTTACTCCATGGAAACCAGGGAAATTTGCAATTTTTTAAACAGCTGCCGATGCCTGGGCCATTTCCGCATCTTTTAGAACCTTATTGATGTGCGTCAGTGATCAGTTGTACTTTTTACAGCAGACTGTATCTAGTACCTTGTGTTTTTTATGTACAAATGGTGTGCTTTTTCTACACCTAGATAAAGACATTGAGATTTTCTTGGACTTAGAAGTAAGACAATTGCTGGGTGAGTTTAATGGGTTTAGCCCAAAGATTTGACGTCTTCTGGGCTACCGAAGGGCACATAACATATAGTCAAAAGTTGAATATAATAATGACCAGTCGCGATTGTACATAGTACAGTGTATCCGATTTCAATTAACAAAAAGACCAGGCAAAAATGCAAAAGTGGAAAAACTGTTCCAGTGCTACTGGTAAGAGGCTAATCCGACGTATTTTGTCACGAGAAATCGAATGGTGCAAACCGCGTTGCTCTCCGACCAATACTTTTGGCTGTAGCGACAATTGAATAATCATTGATGTCATAGTCACGTGCCCAGCAACGGCTCTTACTCCATGGAAACCAGGGAAATATGCAATTTTTTAACAGCTGCCGATGCCTGGCCCAATTCCGCATCTATTAGAACCTTATAGATGTGTTTCAGTGATCAGTTGTACTTTTTACAGCAGACTGTATCTAGTACATTGTGTTTTTTATGTAAGAATGGTGTGGTTTTTCTACACGTAGATAAAGACATTGAGATTGTCTTGGACTTAAAAGTAAGACAATTGCTGGGTGAGTTAAATGGGCTTAGCCCAAAGATTTGACGTCTTCTGGGCTACAGAAGGGCACATAACTTACAGTCAAAAGTTGAATATAGTAATGACCAGTCGCGATTGTACATAGTAGATTGTATCCGATTTCAAATTAACAAAAAGACCAGGCAAAAATGCAAAAGTGGAAAAACTGTTCCAGTGCTGCTGGTAAGAGGCTAATCCGACGTATTTTGTCACGAGAAATCGAATGGTGCAAACCGCGTTGCTCTCCGACCAATACTTTTGGCTGTAGCGACAATTGAATGATCATTGATGTCATAGTCACGTGCCCAGCAACGGCTCTTACTCCATGGAAACCAGGGAAATTTGCAATTTTTTAAACAGCTGCCGATGCCTGGCCCAATTCCGCATCTATTAGAACCTTATAGATGTGGTTCAGTGATCAGTTGTACTTTTTACAGCAGACTGTATCTAGTACATTGTGTTTTTTGTGTACGAATGGTGTGGTTTTTCTACACGTAGATAAAGACATTGAGATTGTCTTGGACTTAGAAGTAAGACATATGCTGAGTGAGTTAAATGGGATTAGCCCAAAGATTTGACGTCTTCTGGGCTACCGAAGGGCACATAGCTTATAGTTAAAAGTTGAATATAGTAACGACCAGTCGCGATTGTGCATAGTACAGTGTATCCGATTTCAATTAACAAAAAGACCAGGCAAAAATGCAAAAGTGGAAAAACTGTTCCAGTGCTGCTGGTAAGAGGCAAATCCGACGTATTTTGTGACGAGAAATTGAATGGTGCAAACCGCGTTGCTCTCCGACCAATACTTTTGGCTGTAGCGACAATTGAATGATCATTGATGTCATAGTCACGTGCCCAGCAACGGCTCTTACTCCATGGAAACCAGGGAAATTTGCAATTTTTTAAACAGCTGCCGATGCCTGGGCCATTTCCGCATCTTTTAGAACCTTATTGATGTGCGTCAGTGATCAGTTGTACTTTTTACAGCAGACTGTATCTAGTACATTGTGTTTTTTATGTACGAATGGTGTGGTTTTTCTACACGTAGATAAAGACATTGAGATTGTCTTGGACTTAAAAGTAAGACAATTGCTGGATGAGTTAAATGGGCTTAGCCCAAAGATTTGACGTCTTCTGGGCTACCGAAGGGCACAAAACGTATAGTTAAAAGTTGAATATAGTAACGACCAGTCGCGATTGTGCATAGTACAGTGTATCCGATTTCAATTAACAAAAAGACCAGGCAAAAATGCAAAAGTGGAAAAACTGTTCCAGTGCTGCTGGTAAGAGGCTAATCCGACGTATTTTGTGACGAGAAATCGAATGGTGCAAACCGCGTTGCTCTCCGACCAATACTTTTGGCTGTAGCGACAATTGAATAATCATTGATGTCATAGTCACGTGCCCAGCAACGGCTCTTACTCCATGGAAACCAGGGAAATTTGAAATTTTCTAAACAGCTGACGATGCCTGGGCCAATTCCGCATCTTTTAGAACCTTATTGATGTGCGTCAGTGATCAGTTGTACTTTTTACAGCAGACTGTATCTAGTACATTGTGTTTTTTATGTAAGAATGGTGTGGTTTTTCTACACGTAGATAAAGACATTGAGATTGTCTTGGACTTAAAAGTAAGACAATTGCTGGATGAGTTAAATGGGCTTAGCCCAAAGATTTGACGTCTTCTGGGCTACCGAAGGGCACATAACGTATAGTTAAAAGTTGAATATAGTAACGACCAGTCGCGATTGTGCATAGTACAGTGTATCCGATTTCAATTAACAAAAAGACCAGGCAAAAATGCAAAAGTGGAAAAACTGTTCCAGTGCTGCTGGTAAGAGGCTAATCCAACGTATTTTGTGACGAGAAATCGAATGGTGCAAACCGCGTTGCTCTCCGACCAATACTTTTGGCTGTAGCGACAATTGAATGATCATTGATGTCATAGTCACGTGCCCAGCAACGGCTCTTACTCCATGGAAACCAGGGAAATTTGCAATTTTTTAAACAGCTGCCGATGCCTGGGCCATTTCCGCATCTTTTAGAACCTTATTGATGTGCGTCAGTGATCAGTTGTACTTTTTACAGCAGACTGTATCTAGTACCTTGTGTTTTTTATGTACAAATGGTGTGCTTTTTCTACACCTAGATAAAGACATTGAGATTGTCTTGGACTTAGAAGTAAGACAATTGCTGGGTGAGTTTAATGGGTTTAGCCCAAAGATTTGACGTCTTCTGGGCTACCGAAGGGCACATAACATATAGTCAAAAGTTGAATATAATAATGACCAGTCGCGATTGTACATAGTAGAGTGTATCCGATTTCAATTAACAAAAAGACCAGGCAAAAATGCAAAAGTGGAAAAACTGTTCCAGTGCTACTGGTAAGAGGCTAATCCAACGTATTTTGTCACGAGAAATCGAATGGTGCAAACCGCGTTGCTCTCCGACCAATACTTTTGGCTGTAGCGACAATTGAATAATCATTGATGTCATAGTCACGTGCCCAGCAACGGCTCTTACTCCATGGAAACCAGGGAAATATGCAATTGTTTAACAGCTGCCGATGCCTGGCCCAATTCCGCATCTATTAGAACCTTATAGATGTGGTTCAGTGATCAGTTGTACTTTTTACAGCAGACTGTATCTAGTACATTGTGTTTTTTATGTACGAATGGTGTGGTTTTTCTACACGTAGATAAAGACATTGAGATTGTCTTGGACTTAAAAGTAAGACAATTGCTGGATGAGTTAAATGGGCTTAGCCCAAAGATTTGACGTCTTCTGGGCTACCGAAGGGCACATAACGTATAGTTAAAAGTTGAATATAGTAACGACCAGTCGCGATTGTGCATAGTACAGTGTATCCGATTTCAATTAACAAAAAGACCAGGCAAAAATGCAAAAGTGTAAAACTGTTCCAGTGCTGCTGGTAAGAGGCTAATCCGACGTATTTTGTGACGAGAAATCGAATGGTGCAAACCGCGTTGCTCTCCGACCAATACTTTTGGCTGTAGCGACAATTGAATGATCATTGATGTCATAGTCACGTGCCCAGCAACGGCTCTTACTCCATGGAAACCAGGGAAATTTGAAATTTTCTAAACAGCTGACGATGCCTGCGCCAATTCCGCATCTTTTAGAACCTTATTGATGTGGGTCAGTGATCAGTTGTACTTTTTACAGCAGACTGTATCTAGTACCTTGTGTTTTTTATGTACAAATGGTGTGGTTTTTCTACACGTAGATAAAGACATTGAGATTGTCTTGGACTTAAAAGTAAGACAATTGCTGGATGAGTTAAATGGGCTTAGCCCAAAGATTTGACGTCTTCTGGGCTACCGAAGGGCACATAACGTATAGTTAAAAGTTGAATATAGTAACGACCAGTCGCGATTGTGCATAGTACAGTGTATCCAATTTCAATTAACAAAAACACCAGGCAAAAATGCAAAAGTGGAAAAACTGTTCCAGTGCTGCTGGTAAGAGGCTAATCCGACGTATTTTGTCACGAGAAATCGAATGGTGCAAACCGCGTTGCTCTCCGACCAATACTTTTGGCTGTAGCGACAATTGAATTATCATTGATGTCATAGTCACGTGCCCAGCAACGGCTCTTACTCCATGGAAACCAGGGAAATTTGCAATTTTTTAAACAGCTGCCGATGCCTGGGCCAATTCCGCATCTTTTAGAACCTTATTGATGTGGGTCAGTGATCAGTTGTACTTTTTACAGCAGACTGTATCTAGTACCTTGTGTTTTTTATGTACAAATGGTGTGCTTTTTCTACACCTAGATAAAGACATTGAGATTGTCTTGGACTTAAAAGTAAGACAATTGCTGGGTGAGTTAAATGGGCTTAGCCCAAAGATTTGACGTCTTCTGGGCTACAGAAGGGCACATAACTTATAGTCAAAAGTTGAATATAGTAATGACCAGTCGCGATTGTGCATAGTAGATTGTATCCGATTTCAAATTAACAAAAAGACCAGGCAAAAATGCAAAAGTGGAAAAACTGTTCCAGTGCTGCTGGTAAGAGGCTAATCCGACGTATTTTGTGACGAGAAATCGAATGGTGCAAACCGCGTTGCTCTCCGACCAATACTTTTGGCTGTAGCGACAATTGAATGATCATTGATGTCATAGTCACGTGCCCAGCAACGGCTCTTACTCCATGGAAACCAGGGAAATTTGCAATTTTTTAAACAGCTGCCGATGCCTGGGCCATTTCCGCATCTTTTAGAACCTTTTTGATGTGGGTCAGTGATCAGTTGTACTTTTTACAGCAGACTGTATCTAGTACATTGTGTTTTTTATGTAAGAATGGTGTGGTTTTTCTACACGTAGATAAAGACATTGAGATTGTCTTGGACTTAAAAGTAAGACAATTGCTGGATGAGTTAAATGGGCTTAGCCCAAAGATTTGACGTCTTCTGGGCTACCGAAGGGCACATAACGTATAGTTAAAAGTTGAATATAGTAACGACCAGTCGCGATTGTGCATAGTACAGTGTATCCGATTTCAATTAACAAAAAGACCAGGCAAAAATGCAAAAGTGGAAAAACTGTTCCAGTTCTGCTGGTAAGAGGCTAATCCGACGTATTTTGTGACGAGAAATCGAATGGTGCAAACCGCGTTGCTCTCCGACCAATACTTTTGGCTGTAGCGACAATTGAATGATCATTGATGTCATAGTCACGTGCCCAGCAACGGCTCTTACTCCATGGAAACCAGGGAAATTTGCAATTTTTTAAACAGCTGCCGATGCCTGGGCCATTTCCGCATCTTTTAGAACCTTATTGATGTGGGTCAGTGATCAGTTGTACTTTTTACAGCAGACTGTATCTAGTACCTTGTGTTTTTTATGTACAAATGGTGTGGTTTTTCTACACGTAGATAAAGACACTGAGATTGTCTTGGACTTAAAAGTAAGACAATTGCTGGATGAGTTAAATGGGCTTAGCCCAAGGATTTGACGTCTTCTGGGCTACCGAAGTTCACATAACGTATAGTTAAAAGTTGAATATAGTAACGACCAGTCGCGATTGTGCATAGTACAGTGTATCCAATTTCAATTAACAAAAACACCAGGCAAAAATGCAAAAGTGGAAAAACTGTTCCAGTGCTGCTGGTAAGAGGCTAATCCGACGTATTTTGTCACGAGAAATCGAATGGTGCAAACCGCGTTGCTCTCCGACCAATACTTTTGGCTGTAGCGACAATTGAATGATCATTGATGTCATAGTCACGTGCCCAGCAACGGCTCTTACTCCATGGAAACCAGGGAAATTTGCAATTTTTTAAACAGCTGCCGATGCCTGGCCCAATTCCGCATCTATTAGAACCTTATAGATGTGGTTCAGTGATCAGTTGTACTTTTTACAGCAGACTGTATCTAGTACATTGTGTTTTTTGTGTACGAATGGTGTGGTTTTTCTACACGTAGATAAAGACATTGAGATTGTCTTGGACTTAGAAGTAAGACATATGCTGAGTGAGTTAAATGGGATTAGCCCAAGGATTTGACGTCTTCTGGGCTACCGAAGTTCACATAACGTATAGTTAAAAGTTGAATATAGTAACGACCAGTCGCGATTGTGCATAGTACAGTGTATCCAATTTCAATTAACAAAAACACCAGGCAAAAATGCAAAAGTGGAAAAACTGTTCCAGTGCTGCTGGTAAGAGGCTAATCCGACGTATTTTGTCACGAGAAATCGAATGGTGCAAACCGCGTTGCTCTCCGACCAATACTTTTGGCTGTAGCGACAATTGAATGATCATTGATGTCATAGTCACGTGCCCAGCAACGGCTCTTACTCCATGGAAACCAGGGAAATTTGCAATTTTTTAAACAGCTGCCGATGCCTGGCCCAATTCCGCATCTATTAGAACCTTATAGATGTGGTTCAGTGATCAGTTGTACTTTTTACAGCAGACTGTATCTAGTACATTGTGTTTTTTGTGTACGAATGGTGTGGTTTTTCTACACGTAGATAAAGACATTGAGATTGTCTTGGACTTAGAAGTAAGACATATGCTGAGTGAGTTAAATGGGATTAGCCCAAAGATTTGACGTCTTCTGGGCTACCGAAGGGCACATAGCCTATAGTTAAAAGTTGAATATAGTAACGACCAGTCGCGATTGTGCATAGTACAGTGTATCCGATTTCAATTAACAAAAAGACCAAACAAAAATGCAAAAGTGTAAAAACTGTTCCAGTGCTGCTGGTAAGAGGCTAATCCGACGTATTTTGTGACGAGAAATCGAATGGTGCAAACCGCGTTGCTCTCCGACCAAAACTTTTGGCTGTAGCGACAATTGAATGATCATTGATGTCATAGTCACGTGCCCAGCAACGGCTCTTACTCCATGGAAACCAGGGAAATTTGAAATTTTCTAAACAGCTGACGATGCCTGGGCCAATTCCGCATCTTTTAGAACCTTATTGATGTGGGTCAGTGATCAGTTGTACTTTTTACAGCAGACTGTATCTAGTACCTTGTGTTTTTTATGTACAAATGGTGTTGTTTTTCTACACGTAGATAAAGACATTGAGATTGTCTTGGACTTAAAAGTAAGACAATTGCTGGATGAGTTAAATGGGCTTAGCCCAAAGATTTGACGTCTTCTGGGCTACCGAAGGGCACATAACGTATAGTTAAAAGTTGAATATAGTAACGACCAGTCGCGATTGTGCATAGTACAGTGTATCCAATTTCAATTAACAAAAACACCAGGCAAAAATGCAAAAGTGGAAAAACTGTTCCAGTGCTGCTGGTAAGAGGCTAATCCGACGTATTTTGTCACGAGAAATCGAATGGTGCAAACCGCGTTGCTCTCCGACCAATACTTTTGGCTGTAGCGACAATTGAATTATCATTGATATCATAGTCACGTGCCCAGCAACGGCTCTTACTCCATGGAAACCAGGGAAATTTGCAATTTTTTAAACAGCTGCCGATGCCTGGGCCAATTCCGCATCTTTTAGAACCTTATTGATGTGGGTCAGTGATCAGTTGTACTTTTTACAGCAGACTGTATCTAGTACCTTGTGTTTTTTATGTACAAATGGTGTGCTTTTTCTACACCTAGATAAAGACATTGAGATTGTCTTGGACTTAAAAGTAAGACAATTGCTGGGTGAGTTAAATGGGCTTAGCCCAAAGATTTGACGTCTTCTGGGCTACAGAAGGGCACATAACTTATAGTCAAAAGTTGAATATAGTAATGACCAGTCGCGATTGTACATAGTAGATTGTATCCGATTTCAAATTAACAAAAAGACCAGGCAAAAATGCAAAAGTGGAAAAACTGTTCCAGTGCTGCTGGTAAGAGGCTAATCCGACGTATTTTGTGACGAGAAATCGAATGGTGCAAACCGCGTTGCTCTCCGACCAATACTTTTGGCTGTAGCGACAATTGAATGATCATTGATGTCATAGTCACGTGCCCAGCAACGGCTCTTACTCCATGGAAACCAGGGAAATTTGCAATTTTTTAAACAGCTGCCGATGCCTGGGCCATTTCCGCATCTTTTAGAACCTTATTGATGTGGGTCAGTGATCAGTTGTACTTTTTACAGCAGACTGTATCTAGTACATTGTGTTTTTTATGTAAGAATGGTGTGGTTTTTCTACACGTAGATAAAGACATTGAGATTGTCTTGGACTTAAAAGTAAGACAATTGCTGGATGAGTTAAATGGGCTTAGCCCAAAGATTTGACGTCTTCTGGGCTACCGAAGGGCACATAACGTATAGTTAAAAGTTGAATATAGTAACGACCAGTCGCGATTGTGCATAGTACAGTGTATCCGATTTCAATTAACAAAAAGACCAAACAAAAATGCAAAAGTGGAAAAACTGTTCCAGTGCTGCTGGTAAGAGGCTAATCCGACGTATTTTGTGACGAGAAATCGAATGGTGCAAACCGCGTTGCTCTCCTACCAATACTTTTGGCTGTAGCCACAATTGAATGATCATTGATGTCATAGTCACGTGCCCAACAACGGCTCTTACTCCATGGAAACCAGGGAAATTTGCAATTTTTTAAACAGCTGCCGATGCCTGGGCCAATTCCGCATCTTTTAGAACCTTATAGATGTGGTTCAGTGATCAGTTGTACTTTTTACAGCAGACTGTATCTAGTACATTGTGTTTTTTATGTACGAATGGTGTGGTTTTTCTACACGTAGATAAAGACATTGAGATTGTCTTGGACTTAGAAGTAAGACATATGCTGAGTGAGTTAAATGGGCTTAGCCCAAAGATTTGACGTCTTCTGGGCTACCGAAGGGCACATAACGTATAGTTAAAAGTTGAATATAGTAACGACCAGTCGCGATTGTGCATAGTACAGTGTATCCTATTTCAATTAACAAAAAGACCAGGCAAAGATGCAAAAGTGGAAAAACTGTTCCAGTTCTGCTGGTAAGAGGCTAATCCGACGTATTTTGTGACGAGAAATCGAATGGTGCAAACCGCGTTGCTCTCCGACCAATACTTTTGGCTGTAGCCACAATTGAATGATCATTGATGTCATAGTCACGTGCCCAGCAACGGCTCTTACTCCATGGAAACCAGGGAAATTTGCAATTTTCTAAACAGCTGCCGATGCCTGGGCCATTTCCGCATCTTTTAGAACCTTATTGATGTGGGTCAGTGATCAGTTGTACTTTTTACAGCAGACTGTATCTAGTACCTTGTGTTTTTTATGTACAAATGGTGTGCTTTTTCTACACCTAGATAAAGACATTGAGATTGTCTTGGACTTAAAAGTAAGACAATTGCTGGGTGAGTTAAATGGGCTGAGCCCAAAGATTTGACGTCTTCTGGGCTACAGAAGGGCACATAACTTATAGTCAAAAGTTGAATATAGTAATGACCAGTCGCGATTGTACATAGTAGATTGTATCCGATTTCAAATTAACAAAAAGACCAGGCAAAAATGCAAAAGTGGAAAAACTGTTCCAGTGCTGCTGGTAAGAGGCTAATCCGACGTATTTTGTGACGAGAAATCGAATGGTGCAAACCGCGTTGCTCTCCGACCAATACTTTTGGCTGTAGCCACAATTGAATGATCATTGATGTCATAGTCACGTGCCCAGCAACGGCTCTTTCTCCATGGAAACCAGGGAAATTTGCAATTTTCTAAACAGCTGCCGATGCCTGGGCCAATTCCGCATCTTTTAAAACCTTATTGATGTGGGTCAGTGATCAGTTGTACTTTTTACAGCAGACTGTATCTAGTACATTGTGTTTTTTATGTACAAATGGTGTGCTTTTTCTACACCTAGATAAAGACATTGAGATTGTCTTGGACTTAGAAGTAAGACAATTGCTGGGTGAGTTAAATGGGCTTAGCCCAAAGATTTGACGTCTTCTGGGCTACAGAAGGGCACATAACTTATAGTCAAAAGTTGAATATAGTAATGACCAGTCGCGATTGTACATAGTAGATTGTATCCGATTTCAAATTAACAAAAAGACCAGGCAAAAATGCAAAAGTGGAAAAACTGTTCCAGTGCTGCTGGTAAGAGGCTAATCCGACGTATTTTGTGACGAGAAATCGAATGGTGCAAACCGCGTTGCTCTCCGACCAATACTTTTGGCTGTAGCGACAATTGAATGATCATTGATGTCATAGTCACGTGCCCAGCAACGGCTCTTACTCCATGGAAACCAGGGAAATTTGCAATTTTTTAAACAGCTGCCGATGCCTGGCCCAATTCCGCATCTATTAGAACCTTATAGATGTGGTTCAGTGATCAGTTGTACTTTTTACAGCAGACTGTATCTAGTACATTGTGTTTTTTATGTACGAATGGTGTGGTTTTTCTACACGTAGATAAAGACATTGAGATTGTCTTGGACTTAGAAGTAAGACATATGCTGAGTGAGTTAAATGGGCTTAGCCCAAAGATTTGACGTCTTCTGGGCTACCGAAGGGCACATAACTTATAGTCAAAAGTTGAATATAGTAATGACCAGTCGCGATTGTGCATAGTACAGTGTATCCGATTTCAATTAACAAAAAGACCAGGCAAAAATGCAAAAGTGGAAAAACTGTTCCAGTGCTGCTGGTAAGAGGCTAATCCGACGTATTTTGTCACGAGAAATCGAATGGTGCAAACCGCGTTGCTCTCCGACCAATACTTTTGGCTGTAGCGACAATTGAATGATCATTGATGTCATAGTCACGTGCCCAGCAACGGCTCTTTCTCCATGGAAACCAGGGAAATTTGCAATTTTCTAAACAGCTGCCGATGCCTGGGCCAATTCCGCATCTTTTAGAACCTTATTGATGTGGGTCAGTGATCAGTTGTACTTTTTACAGCAGACTGTATCTAGTACCTTGTGTTTTTTATGTACAAATGGTGTGCTTTTTCTACACCTAGATAAAGACATTGAGATTGTCTTGGACTTAAAAGTAAGACAATTGCTGGGTGAGTTAAATGGGCTTAGCCCAAAGATTTGACGTCTTCTGGGCTACAGAAGGGCACATAACTTATAGTCAAAAGTTGAATATAGTAATGACCAGTCGCGATTGTACATAGTAGATTGTATCCGATTTCAAATTAACAAAAAGACCAGGCAAAAATGCAAAAGTGGAAATACTGTTCCAGTGCTGCTGGTAAGAGGCTAATCCGACGTATTTTGTGACGAGAAATCGAATGGTGCAAACCGCGTTGCTCTCCGACCAATACTTTTGGCTGTAGCGACAATTGAATGATCATTGATGTCATAGTCACGTGCCCAGCAACGGCTCTTACTCCATGGAAACCAGGGAAATTTGCAATTTTTTAAACAGCTGCCGATGCCTGGGCCATTTCCGCATCTTTTAGAACCTTATTGATGTGGGTCAGTGATCAGTTGTACTTTTTACAGCAGACTGTATCTAGTACATTGTGTTTTTTATGTAAGAATGGTGTGGTTTTTCTACACGTAGATAAAGACATTGAGATTGTCTTGGACTTAAAAGTAAGACAATTGCTGGATGAGTTAAATGGGCTTAGCCCAAAGATTTGACGTCTTCTGGGCTACCGAAGGGCACATAACGTATAGTTAAAAGTTGAATATAGTAACGACCAGTCGCGATTGTGCATAGTACAGTGTATCCGATTTCAATTAACAAAAAGACCAAACAAAAATGCAAAAGTGGAAAAAACTGTTTCAGTGCTGCTGGTAAGAGGCTAATCCGACGTATTTTGTGACGAGAAATCGAATGGTGCAAACCGCGTTGCTCTCCGACCAATACTTTTGGCTGTAGCGACAATTGAATGATCATTGATGTCATAGTCACGTGCCCAGCAACGGCTCTTACTCCATGGAAACCAGGGAAATTTGAAATTTTCTAAACAGCTGACGATGCCTGGGCCAATTCCGCATCTTTTAGAACCTTATTGATGTGGGTCAGTGATCAGTTGTACTTTTTACAGCAGACTGTATCTAGTACATTGTGTTTTTTATGTACGAATGGTGTGGTTTTTCTACACGTAGATAAAGACATTGAGATTGTCTTGGACTTAGAAGTAAGACATATGCTGAGTGAGTTAAATGGGCTTAGCCCAAAGATTTGACGTCTTCTGGGCTACCGAAGGGCACATAACGTATAGTTAAAAGTTGAATATAGTAACGACCAGTCGCGATTGTGCATAGTACAGTGTATCCGATTTCAATTAACAAAAAGACCAGGCAAAAATGGCAAAGTGGAAAAACTGTTCCAGTGCTGCTGGTAAGAGGCTAATCCGACGTATTTTATCACGAGAAATCGAATGGTGCAAACGCGTTGCTCTCCGACCAATACTTTTGGCTGTAGCGACAATTGAATGATCATTGATGTCATAGTCACGTGCCCAGCAACGGCTCTTACTCCATGGAAACCAGGGAAATTTGCAATTTTTTAAACAGCTGCCGATGCCTGGGGCCATTTCCGCATCTTTTAGAACCTTATTGATGTGGGTCAGTGATCAGTTGTACTTTTTACAGCAGACTGTATCTAGTACCTTGTGTTTTTTATGTACAAATGGTGTGCTTTTTCTACACCTAGATAAAGACATTGAGATTGTCTTGGACTTAAAAGTAAGACAATTGCTGGGTGAGTTAAATGGGCTTAGCCCAAAGATTTGACGTCTTCTGGGCTACAGAAGGGCACATAACTTATAGTCAAAAGTTGAATATAGTAATGACCAGTCGCGATTGTTACATAGTAGATTGTATCCGATTTTAAATTAACAAAAAGACCAGGCAAAAATGCAAAAGTGGAAAAACGTTCCAGTGCTGCTGGTAAGAGGCTAATCCGACGTATTTTGTCACGAGAAATCGAATGGTGCAAACCGCGTTGCTCTCCGACCAATACTTTTGGCTGTAGCGACAATTGAATGATCATTGATGTCATAATCACGTGCCCAGCAACGGCTCTTACTCCATGGAAACCAGGGAAATTTGCAATTTTTTAACAGCTGCCGATGCCTGGCCCAATTCCGCATCTATTAGAACCTTATAGATGTGGTTCAGTGATCAGTTGTACTTTTTACAGCAGACTGTATCTAGTACATTGTGTTTTTTTATGTACGAACGGTGTGGTTTTTCTACACGTAGATAAAGACATTGAGATTGTCTTGGACTTAAAAGTAAGACAATTGGCTGAGTGAGTTAAATGGGCTTAGCCCAAAGATTTGACGTCTTCTGGGCTACCGAAGGCCACATAACGTATAGTTAAAAGTTGAATATAGTAACGACCAGTCGCGATTGTGCATAGTACAGTGTATCCGATTTCAATTAACAAAAAGACCAGGCAAATATGCAAAAGTGGAAAAACTGTTCCAGTGCTGGCTGGTAAGAGGCTAATCCGACGTATTTTGTCACGAGAATCGAATGGTGCAAACCGCGTTACTCTCCGACCAATACTTTTGGCTGTAGCGACAATTGAATGATCATTAATGTCATAGTCACGTGCCCAGCAACGGCTCTTTCTACATGGAAACCAGGGAAATTTGCAATTTTCTAAACAGCTGCCGATGCCTGGGCCAATTCCGCATCTTTTAGAACCTTATTGATGTGGGTCAGTGATCAGTTGTACTTTTTACAGCAGACTGTATCTAGTACTTTGTGTTTTTTTATGTACAAATGGTGTTGTTTTTCTACACGTAGATAAAGACATTGAGATTGTCTTGGACTTAAAAGTAAGACAATTGCTGGATGAGTTAAATGGGCTTAGCCCAAAGATTTGACGTCTTCTGGGCTACCGAAGGGCACATAACGTATAGCTAAAAGTTGAATATAGTAACGACCAGTCGGGATTGTGCATAGTACAGTGTATCCGATTTCAATTAACAAAAAGACCAGGCAAAAATGCAAAAGTGGAAAACTGTTCCAGTGCTGCTGGTAAGAGGCTAATCCGACGTATTTTGTCACGAGAAATCGAATGGTGCAAACCGCGTTGCTCTCCGACCAATACTTTTGGCTGTAGCGACAATTGAATTATCATTGATGTCATAGTCACGTGCCCAGCAACGGCTCTTACTCCATGGAAACCAGGGAAATTTGCAATTTTTTAAACAGCTGCCGATGCCTGGGCCATTTCCGCATCTTTTAGAACCTTATTGATGTGGGTCAGTGATCAGTTGTACTTTTTACAGCAGACTGTATCTAGTACCTTGTGTTTTTTATGTACAAATGGTGTGCTTTTTCAACACCTAGATAAAGACATTGAGATTGTCTTGGACTTAGAAGTAAGACAATTGCTGGGTGAGTTTATTGGGTTTAGCCAAAGATTTGACGTCTTCTGGGCTACAGAAGGGCACATAACTTATAGTCAAAAGTTGAATATAGTAATGACCAGTCGCGATTGTACATAGTAGATTGTATCCGATTTCAAATTAACAAAAAGACCAGGCAAAAATGGAAAAGTGGAAAAACTGTTCCAGTGCTGCTGGTAAGAGGCTAATCCGACGTATTTTGTGACGAGAAATCGAATGGTGCAAACCGCGTTGCTCTCCGACAATACTTTTGGCTGTAGCGACAATTGAATGATCATTGATGTCATAGTCACGTGCCCAGCAACGGCTCTTACTCCATGGAAACCAGGGAAATTTGCAATTTTTTAACAGCTGCCGATGCCTGGGCCATTTCCGCATCTTTTAGAACCTTATTGATGTGCGTCAGTGATCAGTTGTACTTTTTACAGCAGACTGTATCTAGTACATTGTGTTTTTTATGTACGAATGGTGTGGTTTTTTCTACACGTAGATAAAGACATTGAGATTGTCTTGGACTTAAAAGTAAGACAATTGCTGGATGAGTTAAATGGGCCTTAGCCCAAAGATTTGACGTCTTCTGGGCTACCGAAGGGCACATAACGTATAGTTAAAAGTTGAATATAGTAACGACCAGTCGCGATTGTGCATAGTACAGTGTATCCGATTTCAATAAACAAAAAGACCAGGCAAAAATGCAAAAGTGGAAAAACTGTTCCAGTGCTGCTGGTAAGAGGCTAATCCGACGTATTTTGTGACGAGAAATTGAATGGTGCAAACCGCGTTGCTCTCCGACCAATACTTTTGGCTGTAGCGACAATTGAATGATCATTGATGTCATAGTCACGTGCCCAGCAACGGCTCTTACTCCATGGAAACCAGGGAATTTGCAATTTTTTAACAGCTGCCGATGCCTGGGCCATTTCCGCATCTTTTAGAACCTTATTGATGTGCGTCAGTGATCAGTTGTACTTTTTACAGCAGACTGTATCTAGTACATTGTGTTTTTTATGTACGAATGGTGTGGTTTTTCTACACGTAGATAAAGACATTGAGATTGTCTTGGACTTAAAAGTAAGACAATTGCTGGATGAGTTAAATGGGCTTAGCCCAAAGATTTGACGTCTTCTGGGCTACCGAAGGGCACATAACGTATAGTTAAAAGTTGAATATAGTAACGACCAGTCGCGATTGTGCATAGTACAGTGTATCCGATTTCAATTAACAAAAAGACCAGGCAAAAATGCAAAAGTGGAAAAACTGTTCCAGTGCTGCTGGTAAGAGGCTAATCCGACGTATTTTGTGACGAGAAATTGAATGGTGCAAACCGCGTTGCTCTCCGACCAATACTTTTGGCTGTAGCGACAATTGAATGATCATTGATGTCATAGTCACGTGCCCAGCAACGGCTCTTACTCCATGGAAACCAGGGAAATTTGCAATTTTTTAAACAGCTGCCGATGCCTGGGCCATTTCCGCATCTTTTAGAACCTTATTGATGTGGTTCAGTGATCAGTTGTACTTTTTACAGCAGACTGTATCTAGTACATTGTGTTTTTTATTTACGAATGGTGTGGTTTTTCTACACGTAGATAAAGACATTGAGATTGTCTTGGACTTAAAGTAAGACAATTGCTGGATGAGTTAAATGGGCTTAGCCCAAAGATTTGACGTCTTCTGGGCTACCGAAGGGCACATAACGTATAGTTAAAAGTTGAATATAGTAACGACCAGTCGCGATTGTGCATAGTACAGTGTATCCGATTTCAATTAACAAAAAGACCAGGCAAAAATGCAAAAGTGTAAAAACTGTTCCAGTGCTGCTGGTAAGAGGCTAATCCGACGTATTTTGTGACGAGAAATCGAATGGTGCAAACCGCGTTGCTCTCCGACCAATACTTTTGGCTGTAGCGACAATTGAATGATCATTGATGTCATAGTCACGTGCCCAGCAACGGCTCTTACTCCATGGAAACCAGGGAAATTTGAAATTTTCTAAACAGCTGACGATGCCTGGGCCAATTCCGCATCTTTTAGAACCTTATTGATGTGGGTCAGTGATCAGTTGTACTTTTTACAGCAGACTGTATCTAGTACCTTGTGTTTTTTATGTACAAATGGTGTGGTTTTTCTACACGTAGATAAAGACATTGAGATTGTCTTGGACTTAAAAGTAAGACAATTGCTGGATGAGTTAAATGGGCTTAGCCCAAAGATTTGACGTCTTCTGGGCTACCGAAGGGCACATAACGTATAGTTAAAAGTTGAATATAGTAACGACCAGTCGCGATTGTGCATAGTACAGTGTATCCAATTTCAATTAACAAAAACACCAGGCAAAAATGCAAAAGTGGAAAAACTGTTCCAGTGCTGCTGGTAAGAGGCTAATCCGACGTATTTTGTCACGAGAAATCGAATGGTGCAAACCGCGTTGCTCTCCGACCAATACTTTTGGCTGTAGCGACAATTGAATGATCATTGATGTCATAGTCACGTGCCCAGCAACGGCTCTTACTCCATGGAAACCAGGGAAATTTGCAATTTTTTAAACAGCTGCCGATGCCTGGCCCAATTCCGCATCTATTAGAACCTTATAGATGTGGTTCAGTGATCAGTTGTACTTTTTACAGCAGACTGTATCTAGTACATTGTGTTTTTTATGTACGAATGGTGTGGTTTTTCTACACGTAGATAAAGACATTGAGATTGTCTTGGACTTAGAAGTAAGACATATGCTGAGTGAGTTAAATGGGCTTAGCCCAAAGATTTGACGTCTTCTGGGCTACCGAAGGGCACATAACGTATAGTTAAAAGTTGAATATAGTAACGACCAGTCGCGATTGTGCATAGTACAGTGTATCCGATTTCAATTAACAAAAACACCAGGCAAAAATGCAAAAGTGGAAAAACTGTTCCAGTGCTGCTGGTAAGAGGCTAATCCGACGTATTTTGTCACGAGAAATCGAATGGTGCAAACCGCGTTGCTCTCCGACCAATACTTTTGGCTGTAGCGACAATTGAATTATCATTGATGTCATAGTCACGTGCCCAGCAACGGCTCTTTCTCCATGGAAACCAGGGAAATTTGCAATTTTCTAAACAGCTGCCGATGCCTGGGCCAATTCCGCATCTTTTAGAACCTTATTGATGTGGGTCAGTGATCAGTTGTACTTTTTACAGCAGACTGTATCTAGTACCTTGTGTTTTTTATGTACAAATGGTGTGCTTTTTCTACACCTAGATAAAGACATTGAGATTGTCTTGGACTTAAAAGTAAGACAATTGCTGGGTGAGTTAAATGGGCTTAGCCCAAAGATTTGACGTCTTCTGGGCTACAGAAGGGCACATAACTTATAGTCAAAAGTTGAATATAGTAATGACCAGTCGCGATTGTACATAGTAGATTGTATCCGATTTCAAATTAACAAAAAGACCAGGCAAAAATGCAAAAGTGGAAAAACTGTTCCAGTGCTGCTGGTAAGAGGCTAATCCGACGTATTTTGTGACGAGAAATCGAATGGTGCAAACCGCGTTGCTCTCCGACCAATACTTTTGGCTGTAGCGACAATTGAATGATCATTGATGCCATAGTCACGTGCCCAGCAACGGCTCTTACTCCATGGAAACCAGGGAAATTTGCAATTTTTTAAACAGCTGCCGATGCCTGGGCCATTTCCGCATCTTTTAGAACCTTATTGATGTGGGTCAGTGATCAGTTGTACTTTTTACAGCAGACTGTATCTAGTACATTGTGTTTTTTATGTAAGAATGGTGTGGTTTTTCTACACGTAGATAAAGACATTGAGATTGTCTTGGACTTAAAAGTAAGACAATTGCTGGATGAGTTAAATGGGCTTAGCCCAAAGATTTGACGTCTTCTGGGCTACCGAAGGGCACATAACGTATAGTTAAAAGTTGAATATACTAACGACCAGTCGCGATTGTGCATAGTACAGTGTATCCGATTTCAATTAACAAAAAGACCAAACAAAAATGCAAAAGTGGAAAAACTGTTTCAGTGCTGCTGGTAAGAGGCTAATCCGACGTATTTTGTGACGAGAAATCGAATGGTGCAAACCGCGTTGCTCTCCGACCAAAATTTTTGGCTGTAGCGACAATTGAATGATCATTGATGTCATAGTCACGTGCCCAGCAACGGCTCTTACTCCATGGAAACCAGGGAAATTTGCAATTTTTTAAACAGCTGCCGATGCCTGGGCCATTTCCGCATCTTTTAGAACCTTATTGATGTGGGTCAGTGATCAGTTGTACTTTTTACAGCAGACTGTATCTAGTACCTTGTTTTTTTTATGTACAAATGGTGTGCTTTTTCTACACCTAGATAAAGACATTGAGATTGTCTTGGACTTAAAAGTAAGACAATTGCTGGGTGAGTTAAATGGGCTTAGCCCAAAGATTTGACGTCTTCTGGGCTACAGAAGGGCACATAACATATAGTCAAAAGTTAAATATATAATAATGACCAGTCGCGATTGTACATAGTACAGTGTATCCGATTTCAATTAACAAAAAGACCAGGCAAAAATGCAAAAGTGGAAAAACTGTTCCAGTGCTACTGGTAAGAGGCTAATCCGACGTATTTTGTGACGAGAAATCGAATGGTGCAAACCGCGTTGCTCTCCGACCAATACTTTTGGCTGTAGCGACAATTGAATGATCTTTGATGTCATAGTCACGTGCCCAGCAACGGCTCTTACTCCATGGAAACCAGGGAAATTTGCAATTTTTTAACAGCTGCCGATGCCTGGGCCATTTCCGCATCTTTTAGAACCTTATTGATGTGCGTCAGTGATCAGTTGTACTTTTTACAGCAGACTGTATCTAGTACATTGTGTTTTTTATGTACGAATGGTGTGGTTTTTCTACACGTAGATAAAGACATTGAGATTGTCTTGGACTTAAAAGTAAGACAATTGCTGGATGAGTTAAATGGGCTTAGCCCAAAGATTTGACGTCTTCTGGGCTACCGAAGGGCACATAACGTATAGTTAAAAGTTGAATATAGTAACGACCAGTCGCGATTGTGCATAGTACAGTGTATCCGATTTCAATTAACAAAAAGACCAGGCAAAAATGCAAAAGTGGAAAAACTGTTCCAGTGCTGCTGGTAAGAGGCTAATCCGACGTATTTTGTCACGAGAAATCGAATGGTGCAAACCGCGTTGCTCTCCGACCAATACTTTTGGCTGTAGCGACAATTGAATGATCATTGATGTCATAGTCACGTGCCCAGCAACGGCTCTTACTCCATGGAAACCAGGGAAATTTGCAATTTTTTAAACAGCTGCCGATGCCTTTGCCATTTCCGCATCTTTTAGAACCTTATTGATGTGCGTCAGTGATCAGTTGTACTTTTTACAGCAGACTGTATCTAGTACATTGTGTTTTTTATGTAAGAATGGTGTGGTTTTTCTACACGTAGATAAAGACATTGAGATTGTCTTGGACTTAAAAGTAAGACAATTGCTGGATGAGTTAAATGGGCTTAGCCCAAAGATTTGACGTCTTCTGGGCTACCGAAGGGGCACATAACTTATAGTCAAAAGTTGAATATAGTAATGACCAGTCGCGATTGTACATAGTACAGTGTAGCCGATTTCCATTAACAAAAAGACCAGGCAAAAATGCAAAAGTGGAAAAACTGTTCCAGTGCTACTGGTAAGAGGATAATCCGACGTATTTTGTCACGAGAAATCGAATGGTGCAAACCGCGTTGCTCTCCGACCAAAATTTTTGGCTGTAGCGACAATTGAATGATCATTGATGTCATAGTCACGTGCCCAGCAACGGCTCTTACTCCATGGAATCCAGGGAAATTTGCAATTTTTTAAACAGCTGCCGATGCCTGGGCCAATTCCGCATCTTTTAGAACCTTATTGATGTGCGTCAGTGATCAGTTGTACTTTTTACAGCAGACTGTATCTAGTACCTTGTGTTTTTTATGTACGAATGGTGTGGTTTTTCTACACCTAGATAAAGACATTGAGATTGTCTTGGACTTAGAAGTAAGACAATTGCTGGGTGAGTTAAATGGGCTTAGCCCAAAGATTTGACGTCTTCTGGGCTACAGAAGGGCACATAACTTACAGTCAAAAGTTGAATATAGTAATGACCAGTCGCGATTGTACATAGTAGATTGTATCCGATTTCAAATTAACAAAAAGACCAGGCAAAAATGCAAAAGTGGAAAAACTGTTCCAGTGCTGCTGGTAAGAGGCTAATCCGACGTATTTTGTGACGAGAAATCGAATGGTGCAAACCGCGTTGCTCTCCGACCAATACTTTTGGCTGTAGCGACAATTGAATGATCATTGATGTCATAGTCACGTGCCCAGCAACGGCTCTTACTCCATGGAAACCAGGGAAATTTGCAGTTTTTTAAACAGCTGCCGATGCCTGGCCCAATTCCGCATCTATTAGAACCTTATAGATGTGGTTCAGTGATCAGTTGTACTTTTTACAGCAGACTGTATCTAGTACATTGTGTTTTTTATGTACGAATGGTGTGGTTTTTCTACACGTAGATAAAGACATTGAGATTGTCTTGGACTTAGAAGTAAGACATATGCTGAGTGAGTTAAATGGGCTTAGCCCAAAGATTTGACGTCTTCTGGGCTACCGAAGGGCACATAACTTAAAGTTAAAAGTTGAATATAGTAACGACCAGTCGCGATTGTGCATAGTACAGTGTATCCGATTTCAATTAACAAAAATACCAGGCAAAAATGCAAAAGTGTAAAAACTGTTCCAGTGCTGCTGGTAAGAGGCTAATCCGACGTATTTTGTCACGAAAAATCGAATGGTGCAAACCGCGTTGCTCTCCGACCAATACTTTTGGCTGTAGCGACAATTGAATGATCATTGATGTCATAGTCACGTGCCCAGCAACGGCTCTTACTCCATGGAAACCAGGGAAATTTGCAATTTTTTAACAGCTGCCGATGCCTGGCCCAATTCCGCATCTATTAGAACCTTATAGATGTGGTTCAGTGATCAGTTGTACTTTTTACAGCAGACTGTATCTAGTACATTGTGTTTTTTATGTACGAACGGTGTGGTTTTTCTACACGTAGATAAAGACATTGAGATTGTCTTGGACTTAAAAGTAAGACAATTGCTGGATGAGTTAAATGGGCTTAGACCAAAGATTTGACGTCTTCTGGGCTACCGAAGGGCACATAACGTATAGTTAAAAGTTGAATATAGTAACGACCAGTCGCGATTGTGCATAGTACAGTGTATCCGATTTCAATTAACAAAAAGACCAGGCAAAAATGCAAAAGTGTAAAAACTGTTCCAGTGCTGCTGGTAAGAGGCTAATCCGACGTATTTTGTCACGAGAAATCGAATGGTGCAAACCGCGTTGCTCTCCGACCAATACTTTTGGCTGTAGCGACAATTGAATGATCATTGATGTCATAGTCACGTGCCCAGCAACGGCTCTTTCTCCATGGAAACCAGGGAAATTTGCAATTTTCTAAACAGCTGCCGATGCCTGGGCCAATTCCGCATCTTTTAGAACCTTATTGATGTGGGTCAGTGATCAGTTGTACTTTTTACAGCAGACTGTATCTAGTAGTTTGTGTTTTTTATGTACAAATGGTGTGGTTTTTCTACACGTAGATAAAGACATTGAGATTGTCTTGGACTTAGAAGTAAGACATATGCTGAGTGAGTTAAATGGGCTGAGCCCAAAGATTTGACGTCTTCTGGGCTACCGAAGGGCACATAACGTATAGTTAAAAGTTGAATATAGTAACGACCAGTCGCGATTGTGCATAGTACAGTGTATCCGATTTCAATTAACAAAAAGACCAGGCAAAAATGCAAAAGTGGAAAAACTGTTCCAGTGCTGCTGGTAAGAGGCTAATCCGACGTATTTTATCACGAGAAATCGAATGGTGCAAACCGCGTTGCTCTCCGACCAATACTTTTGGCTGTAGCGACAATTGAATGATCATTGATGTCATAGTCACGTGCCCAGCAACGGCTCTTACTCCATGGAAACCAGGGAAATTTGCAATTTTTTAAACAGCTGCCGATGCCTGGGCCATTTCCGCATCTTTTAGAACCTTATTGATGTGGGTCAGTGATCAGTTGTACTTTTTACAGCAGACTGTATCTAGTACCTTGTGTTTTTTATGTACAAATGGTGTGCTTTTTCTACACCTAGATAAAGACATTGAGATTGTCTTGGACTTAGAAGTAAGACAATTGCTGGGTGAGTTTAATGGGTTTAGCCCAAAGATTTGACGTCTTCTGGGCTACCGAAGGGCACATAACATATAGTCAAAAGTTGAATATAATAATGACCAGTCGCGATTGTACATAGTACAGTGTATCCGATTTCAATTAACAAAAAGACCAGGCAAAAATGCAAAAGTGGAAAAACTGTTCCAGTGCTACTAGTAAGAAGCTAATCCGACGTATTTTGTCACGAGAAATCGAATGGTGCAAACCGCGTTGCTCTCCGACCAATACTTTTGGCTGTAGCGACAATTGAATGATCATTGATGTCATAGTCACGTGCCCAGCAACGGCTCTTACTCCATGGAAACCAGGGAAATATGCAATTTTATAACAGCTGCCGATGCCTGGCCCAATTCCGCATCTATTAGAACCTTATAGATGTGGTTCAGTGATCAGTTGTACTTTTTACAGCAGACTGTATCTAGTACATTGTGTTTTTTATGTACAAATGGTGTGCTTTTTCTACACGTAGATAAAGACATTGAGATTGTCTTGGACTTAGAAGTAAGACAATTGCTGGGTGAGTTTAATGGGTTTAGCCCAAAGATTTGACGTCTTCTGGGCTACCGACGGGCACATAACGTATAGTTAAAAGTTGAATATAGTAACGACCAGTCGCGATTGTGCATAGTACAGTGTATCCGATTTCAATTAACAAAAAGACCAAACAAAAATGCAAAAGTGGAAAAACTGTTTCAGTGCTGCTGGTAAGAGGCTAATCCGACGTATTTTGTGACGAGAAATCGAATGGTGCAAACCGCGTTGCTCTCCGACCAATACTTTTGGCTGTAGCGACAATTGAATGATCATTGATGTCATAGTCACGTGCCCAACAACGGCTCTTACTCCATGGAAACCAGGGAAATTTGCAATTTTTTAAACAGCTGCCGATGCCTGGCCCAATTCCGCATCTATTAGAACCTTATAGATGTGGTTCAGTGATCAGTTGTACTTTTTACAGCAGACTGTATCTAGTACATTGTGTTTTTTATGTACGAATGGTGTGGTTTTTCTACACGTAGATAAAGACATTGAGATTGTCTTGGACTTAAAAGTAAGACAATTGCTGGATGAGTTAAATGGGCTTAGCCCAAAGATTTGACGTCTTCTGGGCTACAGAAGGGCACATAACTTATAGTCAAAAGTTGAATATAGTAATGACCAGTCGGGATTGTACATAGTAGATTGTTTCCGATTTCAAATAAACAAAAACACCAGGCAAAAATGCAAAAGTGGAAAAACTGTTCCAGTGCTGCTGGTAAGAGGCTAATCCGACGTATTTTGTGACGAGAAATCGAATGGTGCAAACCGCGTTGCTCTCCGACCAATACTTTTGGCTGTAGCGACAATTGAATGATCATTGATGTCATAGTCACGTGCCCAGCAACGGCTCTTACTCCATGGAAACCAGGGAAATTTGCAATTTTTTAACAGCTGCCGATGCCTGGGCCATTTCCGCATCTTTTAGAACCTTATTGATGTGCGTCAGTGTTCAGTTGTACTTTTTACAGCAGGCTGTATCTAGTACATTGTGTTTATTATGTAAGAATGGTGTGGTTTTTTCTACACGTAGATAAAGACATTGAGATTGTCTTGGACTTAAAAGTAAGACAATTGATGGATGAGTTAAATGGGCTTAGCCCAAAGATTTGACGTCCTCTGGGCTACCGAAGGGCACATAACTTATAGTCAAAAGTTGAATATAATAATGACCAGTCGCGATTGTACATAGTAGTTTGTAGCCGATTTCCATTAACAAAAAGACCAGGCAAAAATGCAAAAGTGGAAAAACTGTTCCAGTGCTACTGGTAAGAGGCTAATCCGACGTATTTTGTCACGAGAAATCGAATGGTGCAAACCGCGTTGCTCTCCGACCAATACTTTTGGTTGTAGCGACAATTGAATGATCATTGATGTCATAGTCACGTGCCCAGCAACGGCTCTTACTCCATGGAATCCAGGGAAATTTGCAATTTTTTAAACAGCTGCCGATGCCTGGGCCAATTCCGCATCTTTTAGAACCTTATTGATGTGGTTCAGTGATCAGTTGTACTTTTTACAGCAGACTGTATCTAGTACATTGTGTTTTTTATGTACGAATGGTGTGGTTTTTCTACACCTAGAAAAAGACATTGAGATTGTCTTGGACTTAGAAGTAAGACAATTGCTGGGTGAGTTAAATGGGCTTAGCCCAAAGATTTGACGTCTTCTGGGCTACAGAAGGGCACATAACTTACAGTCAAAAGTTGAATATAGTAATGACCAGTCGCGATTGTACATAGTAGATTGTATCCGATTTCAAATTAACAAAAAGACCAGGCAAAAATGCAAAAGTGGAAAAACTGTTCCAGTGCTGCTGGTAAGAGGCTAATCCGACGTATTTTGTCACGAAAAATCGAATGGTGCAAACCGCGTTGCTCTCCGACCAATACTTTTGGCTGTAGCGACAATTGAATGATCATTGATGTCATAGTCACGTGCACAGCAACGGCTCTTACTCCATGGAAACCAGGGAAATTTGCAATTTTTTAACAGCTGCCGAAGCCTGGCCCAATTCCGCATCTATTAGAACCTTATAGATGTGGTTCAGTGATCAGTTGTACTTTTTACAGCAGACTGTATCTAGTACATTGTGTTTTTTATGTACGAATGGTGTGGTTTTTCTACACGTAGATAAAGACATTGAGATTGTCTTGGACTTAGAAGTAAGACATATGCTGAGTGAGTTAAATGGGCTTAGCCCAAAGATTTGACGTCTTCTGGGCTACCGAAGGGCACATAACGTATAGTTAAAAGTTGAATATAGTAACGACCAGTCGCGATTGTGCATAGTACAGTGTATCCGATTTCAATTAACAAAAAGACCAGGCAAAAATGCAAAAGTGGAAAAACTGTTCCAGTGCTGCTGGTAAGAGGCTAATCCGACGTATTTTATCACGAGAAATCGAATGGTGCAAACCGCGTTGCTCTCCGACCAATACTTTTGGCTGTAGCGACAATTGAATGATCATTGATGTCATAGTCACGTGCCCAGCAACGGCTCTTACTCCATGGAAACCAGGGAAATTTGCAATTTTTTAAACAGCTGCCGATGCCTGGGGCCATTTCCGCATCTTTTAGAACCTTATTGATGTGCGTCAGTGATCAGTTGTACTTTTTTACAGCAGACTGTATCTAGTACATTGTGTTTTTTATGTAAGAATGGTGTGGTTTTTCTACACGTAGATAAAGACATTGAGATTGTCTTGGACTTAAAAGTAAGACAATTGCTGGATGAGTTAAATGGGCTTAGCCCAAAGATTTGACGTCTTCTGGGCTACCGACGGGCACATAACGTATAGTTAAAAGTTGAATATAGTAACGACCAGTCGCGATTGTACATAGTACAGTGTATCCGATTTCAATTAACAAAAAGAACAGGCAAAAATGCAAAAGTGGAAAAACTGTTCCAGTGCTACTAGTAAGAAGCTAATCCGACGTATTTTGTCACGAGAAATCGAATGGTGCAAACCGCGTTGCTCTCCGACCAATACTTTTGGCTGTAGCGACAATTGAATGATCATTGATGTCATAGTCACGTGCCCAGCAACGGCTCTTACTCCATGGAAACCAGGGAAATATGCAATTTTTTAACAGCTGCCGATGCCTGGCCCAATTCCGCATCTATTAGAACCTTATAGATGTGGTTCAGTGATCAGTTGTACTTTTTACAGCAGACTGTATCTAGTACATTGTGTTTTTTATGTACAAATGGTGTGCTTTTTCTACACGTAGATAAAGACATTGAGATTGTCTTGGACTTAGAAGTAAGACAATTGCTGGGTGAGTTTAATGGGTTTAGCCCAAAGATTTGACGTCTTCTGGGCTACCGACGGGCACATAACGTATAGTTAAAAGTTGAATATAGTAACGACCAGTCGCGATTGTGCATAGTACAGTGTATCCGATTTCAATTAACAAAAAGACCAAACAAAAATGCAAAAGTGAAAAAACTGTTTCAGTGCTGCTGGTAAGAGGCTAATCCGACGTATTTTGTGACGAGAAATCGAATGGTGCAAACCGCGTTGCTCTCCGACCAATACTTTTGGCTGTAGCGACAATTGAATGATCATTGATGTCATAGTCACGTGCCCAACAACGGCTCTTACTCCATGGAATCCAGGGAAATTTGCAATTTTTTAAACAGCTGCCGATGCCTGGCCCAATTCCGCATCTATTAGAACCTTATAGATGTGGTTCAGTGATCAGTTGTACTTTTTACAGCAGACTGTATCTAGTACATTGTGTTTTTTATGTACGAATGGTGTGGTTTTTTCTACACGTAGATAAAGACATTGAGATTGTCTTGGACTTAGAAGTAAGACATATGCTGAGTGAGTTAAATGGGCTTAGCCCAAAGATTTGACGTCTTCTGGGCTACCGAAGGGCACATAACGTATAGTTAAAAAGTTGAATATAGTAACGACCAGTCGCGATTGTGCATAGTACAGTGTATCCGATTTCAATTAACAAAAAGACCAGGCAAAAATGCAAAAGTGGAAAAACTGTTCCAGTGCTGCTGGTAAGAGGCTTAATCCGACGTATTTTATCACGAGAAATCGAATGGTGCAAACCGCGTTTGCTCTCCGACCAATACTTTTGGCTGTAGCGACAATTGAATGATCATTGATGTCATAGTCACGTGCCCAGCAACGGCTCTTACTCCATGGAAACCAGGGAAATTTGCAATTTTTTAAACAGCTGCCGATGCCTGGGCCATTTCCGCATCTTTTAGAACCTTATTGATGTGGGTCAGTGATCAGTTGTACTTTTTTACAGCAGACAGTATCTAGTACCTTGTGTTTTTTATGTACAAATGGTGTGCTTTTTCTACACCTAGATAAAGACATTGAGATTGTCTTGGACTTAGAAGTAAGACAATTGCTGGGTGAGTTTAATGGGTTTAGCCCAAAGATTTGAAGTCTTCTTGGCTACCGAAGGGCACATAACATATAGTCAAAAGTTGAATATAATAATGACCAGTCGCGATTGTACATAGTACAGTGTATCCGATTTCAATTAACAAAAAGAACAGGCAAAAATGCAAAGTGGAAAAACTGTTCCAGTGCTACTAGTAAGAAGCTAAACCGACGTATTTTGTGACGAGAAATCGAATGGTGCAAACCGCGTGCTCTCCGACCAATACTTTTGGCTGTAGCGACAATTGAATGATCATTGATGTCATAGTCAAGTGCCCAGCAACGGCTCTTACTCCATGGAAACCAGGGAAATATGCAATTTTTTAACAGCTGCCGATGCCTGGCCCAATTTCGCATCTATTAGAACCTTATAGATGTGGTTCAGTGATCAGTTGTACTTTTTACAGCAGACTGTATCTAGTACATTGTGTTTTTTTTATGTACGAATTGTGTGGTTTTTCTACACGTAGATAAAGACATTGAGATTGTCTTGGACTTAAAAGTAAGACAATTGCTGGATGAGTTAAATGGGCTT
>NW_027018194.1:0-59691 GCF_032854445.1 Liolophura sinensis | reverse complement strand
AAACCACAAGGTACTTGATACAGTCTGCTGTAAAAAGTACAACTGAACACTGACCCACTTCAGTAAGGTGCCAAAAGATGAGGAATTGAGCCAGGCATCGGCAGCTGTTGAAAAATTGCAAATTTCCCTGGTTTCCATGGAGTAAGAGCCGTTGCTGGCATGTGATTATGACATAAATTATCATTCAATTGTCACTACAGCCAAAAGTATTGGTCGGAGAGCAACGCGGTTTGCACCATTCGATTTCTCGTCACAAAATACGTCGGATTAGCCTCTTACCAGCAGCACTGGAACAGTTTTTCCACTTTTGCATTTTTATCTGGTCTTTTGTTAATTGAAATCGGCTACACTGTACTCTGTACAATCGCGACTGGTCATTACTATATTCAACTTTTGACTATAAGTTATGTGCCCTTCGGTAGCTCAGAAGACGTCAAATCTATCGGCTAAGCCCATTCAACTCACCCAGCAATTGTCTTACTTCTAAGTGCAAGACAATCTCAATGTCTTTATCTACGTGTAGAAAAACCACACCATTTGTACATAAAAAACACAAGGTACTTGATACAGTCTGCTGTAAAAAGTACAACTAAACACTGACCCACATTTATAAGGTGCCAAAAGATGTGGAATTGGGCCAGGCATTGGCAGCTGTTAAAAAATTGCAAATTTCCCTGGTTTCCATGGAGTAAGAGCCGTTGCTGGCACGTGATTATGACATCAATGATCATTGATCTGTCGCTACAGGCAAAAGTATTGGTCGGAGAGCAACGCGGTTTGCACCATTCGATTTCTCGTCACAAAATACGTCGGATTAGGCTCTTACCAGCAGCACTGGAACAGTTTTTCCACTTTTGCATTTTTATCTGGTCTTTTTGTTAATTGAAATCGGCTAAACTGTACTCTGTACAATCGCGACTGGTCATTACTATATTCAACTTTTGACTATAAAGTTATGTGCCCTTCGGTAGCCCAGAAGACGTCAAATCTTTGGGCTAAGCCCATTTAACTCACCCAGCAATTGTCTTACCTCTAAGTCCAAGACAATCTCAATGTCTTTATCTACGTGTAGAAAAACCACACCATTTGTACATAAAAAAACACAAGGTACTTGATACAGTCTGCTGTAAAAAGTACAACTAAACACTGACCTACATTTATAAGGTGCCAAAAGATGCGGAATTGGGCCAGGCATCGGCAGCTGTTAAAAAATTGCAAATATCCCTGGTTTCCATGGAGTAAGAGCCGTTGCTGGGCACGTGATTATGACATCAATGATCATTGATCTGTCGCTACAGCCAAAAGTATTGGTCGGAGAGCAACGCAGTTTGCACCATTCGATTTCTCGTCACAAAATACGTCGGATTAGCCTCTTACTAGTAGCACTGGAACAGTTTTTCCACTTTTGCATTTTTACCTGGTCTTTTTGTTATTGAAATCGGCTAAAACTGTACTCTGTACAATCGCGACTGGTCATTACTATATTCAACTTTTGACTATAAGTTATGTGCCCTTCGGTAGCCCAGAGACGTCAAATCTTTGGGCCAAGCCCATTTAACTCACCCAGCAATTGCCTTACTTCTAAGTGCAAGACAATCTCAATGTCTTTATCTACGTGTAGAAAAACCACACCATTTGTACGTGAAAAACACAAGGTACTTGATACAGTCTGCTGTAAAAAGTACAACTGAACACTGACCCACTTCAGTAAGGTGCCAAAAGATGAGGAATTGAGCCAGGCATCGGCAGCTGTTGAAAAATTGCAAATTTCCCTGGTTTCCATGGAGTAAGAGCCGTTGCTGGGCACGTGATTATGACATAAATTATCATTCAATTGTCACTACAGGCAAAAGTATTGGTCGGAGAGCAACGCGGTTTGCACCATTCGATTTCTCGTCACAAAATACGTCGGATTAGCCTCTTACCAGCAGCACTGGAACAGTTTTTCCACTTTTGCATTTTTTACCTGGTCTCTTTGTTAATTGAAATCGGCTACACTGTACTCTGTACAATCGCGACTGGTCATTACTATATTCAACTTTTGACTATAAGTTATGTGCCCTTCGGTAGCTCAGAAGACGTCAAATCTATCGGCTAAGCCCATTCAACTCACCCAGCAATTGTCTTACTTCTAAGTCCAAGACAATCTCAATGTCTTTATCTACGTGTAGAAAAACCACACCATTTGTACATAAAAAACACAAGGTACTTGATACAGTCTGCTGTGAAAAGTACAACTAAACTCTGACCCACATGAATAAGGTGCCAAAAGATGTGGAATTGGGCCAGGCATTGGCAGCTGTTAAATAATTGCAAATATCCCTGGTTTTCATGGAGTAAAAGCCGTTGCTGGGCACGTGATTATGACATAAATGATCATTCAATTGTCACTACAGGCAAAAGTTTTGGTCGGAGAGCAACGCGGTTTGCACCATTCGATTTCTCGTCACAAAATACGTCGGATTAGCCTCTTACCAGCAGCACTGGAACAGTTTTTCCACTTTTGCATTTTTACCTGGTCTTTTTGTTAATTGAAATCGGCTAAACTGTACTCTGTACAATCGCGACTGGTCATTACTATATTCAACTTTTGACTATAAGTTATGTGCCCTTCGGTAGCCCAGAAGACGTCAAATCTTTGGGCTAAGCCCATTTAACTCACCCAGCAATTGTCTTACCTCTAAGTCCAAGACAATCTCAATGTCTTTATCTACGTGTAGAAAAACCACACCATTTGTACATAAAAAACACAAGGTACTTGATACAGTCTGCTGTAAAAAGTACAACTAAACACTGACCTACATTTATAAGGTGCCAAAAGATGCGGAATTGGGCCAGGCATCGGCAGCTGTTAAAAAATTGCAAATATCCCTGGTTTCCATGGAGTAAGAGCCGTTGCTGGGCACGTGATTATGACATCAATGATCATTGATCTGTCGCTACAGCCAAAAGTATTGGTCGGAGAGCAACGCAGTTTGCACCATTCGATTTCTCGTCACAAAATACGTCGGATTAGCCTGTTACCAGCAGCACTGGAACAGTTTTTCCACTTTTGCATTTTTGCCTGGTCTTTTTGTTAATTGAAATCGGCTACACTGTACTCTGTACAATCGCGACTGGTCATTACTATATTCAACTTTTGACTATAAGTTATGTGCCCTTCGGTAGCCCAGAAGACGTCAAATCTTTCGGCTAAGCCCATTTAACTCACCCAGCAATTGTCTTACTTCTAAGTCCAAGACAATCTCAATGTCTTTATCTACGTGTAGAAAAACCAGACCATTTGTACATAAAAAACACAAGGTACTTGATACAGTCTGCTGTAAAAAGTACAACTAAACACTGACCCACATTTATAAGGTGCCAAAAGATGTGGAATTGGGCCAGGCATCGGCAGCTGTTAAAAAATTGCAAATTTCCCTGGTTTCCATGGAGTAAGAGCCGTTGCTGGGCACGTCATTATGACATCAATGATCATTGATCTGTCGCTACAGCCAAAAGTATTGGTCGGAGAGCAACGCAGTTTGCACCATTCGATTTCTCGTCACAAAATACGTCGGATTAGCCTCTTACTAGTAGCACTGGAACAGTTTTTCCACTTTTGCATTTTTGCTTCGTCTTTTTGTTAATTGAAATCGGCTAAACTGTACTCTGTACAATCGCGACTGGTCATTACTATATTCAACTTTTGACTATAAGTTATGTGCCCTTCGGTAGCCCAGAAGACGTCAAATCTTTGGGCTAAGCCCATTTAACTCACACAGCAATTGCCTTACTTCTAAGTGCAAGACAATCTCAATGTCTTTATCTACGTGTAGAAAAACCACACCATTTGTACGTGAAAACCACAAGGTACTTGATACAGTCTGCTGTAAAAAGTACAACTGAACACTGACCCACTTCAGTAAGGTGCCAAAAGATGAGGAATTGAGCCAGGCATCGGCAGCTGTTGAAAAATTGCAAATTTCCCTGGTTTCCATGGAGTAAGAGCCGTTGCTGGGCACGTGATTATGACATAAATGATCATTCAATTGTCACTACAGGCAAAAGTATTGGTCGGAGAGCAACGCGGTTCGCACCATTCGATTTCTCGTCACAAAATACGTCGGATTAGCCTCTTACCAGCAGCACTGGAACAGTTTTTCCACTTTTGCATTTTTACCTGGTCTTTTTGTTAATTGAAATCGGCTACACAGTACTCTGTACAATCGCGACTGGTCATTACTATATTCAACTTTTGACTATAAGTTATGTGCCCTTCGGTAGCTCAGAAGACGTCAAATCTATCGGCTAAGCCCATTCAACTCACCCAGCAATTGTCTTACTTCTAAGTCCAAGACAATCTCAATGTCTTTATCTACGTGTAGAAAAACCACACCATTTGTACATAAAAAACACAAGGTACTTGATACAGTCTGCTGTGAAAAGTACAACTAAACACTGACCCACATTTATAAGGTGCCAAAAGATGTGGAATTGGGCCAGGCATTGGCAGCTGTTAAAAAATTGCAAATATCCCTGGTTTCCATGGAGTAAGAGCCGTTGCTGGGCACGTGATTATGACATAAATGATCATTCAATTGTCACTACAGGCAAAAGTATTGGTCGGAGAGCAACGCGGTTTGCACCATTCGATTTCTCGTCACAAAATACTTCGGATTAGCCTCTTACTAGTAGCACTGGAACAGTTTTTCCACTTTTGCATTTTTACCTGGTCTTTTTGTTAATTGAAATCGGCTAAACTGTACTCTGTACAATCGCGACTGGTCATTACTATATTCAACTTTTGACTATAAGTTATGTGCCCTTCGGTAGCCCAGAAGACGTCAAATCTTTGGGCTAAGCCCATTCAACTCACCCAGCAATTGTCTTACTTCTAAGTGCAAGACAATCTCAATGTCTTTATCTACGTGTAGAAAAACCACACCATTTGTACGTGAAAAACACAAGGTACTTGATACAGTCTGCTGTAAAAAGTACAACTGACCACAGACCCACATGAATAAGGTGCCAAAAGATGCGGAATTGAGCCAGGCATCGGCAGCTGTTGAAAAATTGCAAATTTCCCTGGTTTCCATGGAGTAAGAGCCGTTGCTGGGCACGTGATTATGACATAAATGATCATTCAATTGTCACTACAGGCAAAAGTATTGGTCGGAGAGCAACGCGGTTTGCACCATTCGATTTGTCGTCACAAAATACGTCGGATTAGCCTCTTACCAGCAGCACTGGAACAGTTTTTCCACTTTTGCATTTTTGCCTGGTCTTTTTGTTAATTGAAACCGGCTACACTGCACTCTGTACAATCGCGACTGGGTCATTACTATATTCAACTTTTGACTATAAGTTATGTGCCCTTCGGTAGCCCAGAAGACGTCAAATCTTTGGGCCAAGCCCATTTAACTCACCCAGCAATTGCCTTACTTCTAAGTGCAAGACAATCTCAATGTCTTTATCTACGTGTAGAAAAACCACACCATTTGTACTTGAGAACCACAAGGTACTTGATACAGTCTGCTGTAAAAAGTACAACTGAACACTGACCCACTTCAGTAATGTGCCAAAAGATGCGGATTTGAGCCAGGCATCGGCAGCTGTTGAAAAATTGCAAATTTCCCTGGTTTCCATGGAGTAAGAGCCGTTGCTGGGCACGTGATTATGACATAAATGATCATTCAATTGTCACTACAGCCAAAAGTATTGGTCGGAGAGCAACGCGGATTGCACCATTCGAATTGTCGTCACAAAATACGTCGGATTAGCCTCTTACCAGCAGCACTGGAACAGTTTTTCCACTTTTGCATTTTTACCTGGTCTTTTTGTTAATTGAAATCGGCTACACTGTACTCTGTACAATCGCGACTGGTCATTACTATATTCAACTTTTGACTATAAGTTATGTGCCCTTCGGTAGCCCAGAAGACGTCAAATCTTTAGGCTAAGCCCATTTAACTCACCCAGCAATTGTCTTACTTCTAAGTGCAAGACAATCTCAATGTCTTTATCTACGTGTAGAAAAACCACACCATTTGTACATAAAAAACACAAGGTACTTGATACAGTCTGCTGTAAAAAGTACAACTAAACACTGACCCACATTTATAAGGTGCCAAAAGATGTGGAATTGGGCCAGGCATCGGCAGCTGTTAAAAAATTGCAAATATCCCTGGTTTCCATGGAGTAAGAGCCGTTGCTAGGCACGTGATTATGACATCAATGATCATTGATCTGTCGCTACAGCCAAAAGTATTGGTCGGAGAGCAACGCGGTTTGCACCATTCGATTTCTCGTCACAAAATACGTCGGATTAGCCTCTTACTAGTAGCACTGGAACAGTTTTTCCACTTTTGCTTTATTACCTGGTCTTTTTGTTAATTGAAATCGGCTAAACTGTACTCTGTACAATCGCGACTGGTCATTACTATATTCAACTTTTGACTATAAGTTATGTGCCCTTCGGTAGCCCAGAAGACGTCAAATCTTTGGGCTAAGCCCATTTAACTCACCCAGCAATTGCCTTACTTCTAAGTGCAAGACAATCTCAATGTCTTTATCTACGTGTAGAAAAACCACACCATTTGTACGTGAAAAACACAAGGTACTTGATACAGTCTGCTGTAAAAAGTACAACTGAACACTGACCCACTTCAGTAAGGTGCCAAAAGATGAGGAATTGAGCCAGGCATCGGCAGCTGTTGAAAAATTGCAAATTTCCCTGGTTTCCATGGAGTAAGAGCCGTTGCTGGGCACGTGATTATGACATAAATTATCATTCAATTGTCACTACAGGCAAAAGTATTGGTCGGAGAGCAACGCGGTTTGCACCATTCGATTTCTCGTCACAAAATACGTCGGATTAGCCTCTTACCAGCAGCACTGGAACAGTTTTTCCACTTTTGCATTTTTACCTGGTCTCTTTGTTAATTGAAATCGGCTACACTGTACTCTGTACATTCGCGACTGGTCATTACTATATTCAACTTTTGACTATAAGTTATGTGCCCTTCGGTAGCCCAGAAGACGTCAAATCTTTCGGCTAAGCCCATTTAACTCACCCAGCAATTGTCTTACCTCTAAGTCCAAGACAATCTCAATGTCTTTATCTACGTGTAGAAAAACCACACCATTTGTACATAAAAAACACAAGGTACTTGATACAGTCTGCTGTAAAAAGTACAACTAAACACTGACCTACATTTATAAGGTGCCAAAAGATGCGGAATTGGGCCAGGCATCGGCAGCTGTTAAAAAATTGCAAATATCCCTGGTTTCCATGGAGTAAGAGCCGTTGCTGGGCACGTCATTATGACATCAATGATCATTGATCTGTCGCTACAGCCAAAAGTATTGGTCGGAGAGCAACGCAGTTTGCACCATTCGATTTCTCGTCACAAAATACGTCGGATTAGCCTCTTACCAGCAGCACTGGAACAGTTTTTCCACTTTTGCATTTTTGCCTGGTCTTTTTGTTAATTGAAATCGGCTACACTGTACTCTGTACAATCGCGACTGGTCATTACTATATTCAACTTTTGACTATAAGTTATGTGCCCTTCGGTAGCCCAGAAGACGTCAAATCTTTCGGCTAAGCCCATTTAACTCACCCAGCAATTGTCTTACTTCTAAGTCCAAGACAATCTCAATGTCTTTATCTACGTGTAGAAAAACCAGACCATTTGTACATAAAAAACACAAGGTACTTGATACAGTCTGCTGTAAAAAGTACAACTAAACACTGACCCACATTTATAAGGTGCCAAAAGATGTGGAATTGGGCCAGGCATCGGCAGCTGTTAAAAAATTGCAAATTTCCCTGGTTTCCATGGAGTAAGAGCCGTTGCTGGGCACGTCATTATGACATCAATGATCATTGATCTGTCGCTACAGCCAAAAGTATTGGTCGGAGAGCAACGCGGATTGCACCATTCGAATTGTCGTCACAAAATACGTCGGATTAGCCTCTTACCAGCAGCACTGGAACAGTTTTTCCACTTTTGCATTTTTACCTGGTCTCTTTGTTAATTGAAATCGGCTACACTGTACTCTGTACATTCGCGACTGGTCATTACTATATTCAACTTTTGACTATAAGTTATGTGCCCTTCGGTAGCCCAGAAGACGTCAAATCTTTCGGCTAAGCCCATTTAACTCACCCAGCAATTGTCTTACCTCTAAGTCCAAGACAATCTCAATGTCTTTATCTACGTGTAGAAAAACCACACCATTTGTACATAAAAAACACAAGGTACTTGATACAGTCTGCTGTAAAAAGTACAACTAAACACTGACCTACATTTATAAGGTGCCAAAAGATGCGGAATTGGGCCAGGCATCGGCAGCTGTTAAAAAATTGCAAATATCCCTGGTTTCCATGGAGTAAGAGCCGTTGCTGGGCACGTCATTATGACATCAATGATCATTGATCTGTCGCTACAGCCAAAAGTATTGGTCGGAGAGCAACGCAGTTTGCACCATTCGATTTCTCGTCACAAAATACGTCGGATTAGCCTCTTACCAGCAGCACTGGAACAGTTTTTCCACTTTTGCATTTTTGCCTGGTCTTTTTGTTAATTGAAATCGGCTACACTGTACTCTGTACAATCGCGACTGGTCATTACTATATTCAACTTTTGACTATAAGTTATGTGCCCTTCGGTAGCCCAGAAGACGTCAAATCTTTCGGCTAAGCCCATTTAACTCACCCAGCAATTGTCTTACTTCTAAGTCCAAGACAATCTCAATGTCTTTATCTACGTGTAGAAAAACCAGACCATTTGTACATAAAAAACACAAGGTACTTGATACAGTCTGCTGTAAAAAGTACAACTAAACACTGACCCACATTTATAAGGTGCCAAAAGATGTGGAATTGGGCCAGGCATCGGCAGCTGTTAAAAAATTGCAAATTTCCCTGGTTTCCATGGAGTAAGAGCCGTTGCTGGGCACGTCATTATGACATCAATGATCATTGATCTGTCGCTACAGCCAAAAGTATTGGTCGGAGAGCAACGCAGTTTGCACCATTCGATTTCTCGTCACAAAATACGTCGGATTAGCCTCTTACTAGTAGCACTGGAACAGTTTTTCCACTTTTGCATTTTTGCTTCGTCTTTTTGTTAATTGAAATCGGCTAAACTGTACTCTGTACAATCGCGACTGGTCATTACTATATTCAACTTTTGACTATAAGTTATGTGCCCTTCGGTAGCCCAGAAGACGTCAAATCTTTGGGCTAAGCCCATTTAACTCACACAGCAATTGCCTTACTTCTAAGTGCAAGACAATCTCAATGTCTTTATCTACGTGTAGAAAAACCACACCATTTGTACGTGAAAACCACAAGGTACTTGATACAGTCTGCTGTAAAAAGTACAACTGAACACTGACCCACTTCAGTAAGGTGCCAAAAGATGAGGAATTGAGCCAGGCATCGGCAGCTGTTGAAAAATTGCAAATTTCCCTGGTTTCCATGGAGTAAGAGCCGTTGCTGGGCATGTGATTATGACATAAATTATCATTCAATTGTCACTACAGCCAAAAGTATTGGTCGGAGAGCAACGCGGTTTGCACCATTCGATTTCTCGTCACAAAATACGTCGGATTAGCCTCTTACCAGCAGCACTGGAACAGTTTTTCCACTTTTGCATTTTTATCTGGTCTTTTTGTTAATTGAAATCGGCTACACTGTACTCTGTACAATCGCGACTGGTCATTACTATATTCAACTTTTGACTATAAGTTATGTGCCCTTCGGTAGCTCAGAAGACGTCAAATCTTTCGGCTAAGCCCATTCAACTCACCCAGCAACTGTCTTACTTCTAAGTGCAAGACAATCTCAATGTCTTTATCTACGTGTAGAAAAACCACACCATTTGTACATAAAAAACACAAGGTACTTGATACAGTCTGCTGTGAAAAGTACAACTAAACACTGACCCACATTTATAAGGTGCCAAAAGATGTGGAATTGGGCCAGGCATTGGCAGCTGTTAAAAAATTGCAAATATCCCTGGTTTCCATGGAGTAAGAGCCGTTGCTGGGCACGTGATTATGACATCAATGATCATTGATCTGTCGCTACAGACAAAAGTATTGGTCGGAGAGCAACGCAGTTTGCACCATTCGATTTCTCGTCACAAAATACGTCGGATTAGCCTCTTACTAGTAGCACTGGAACAGTTTTTCCACTTTTGCATTTTTACCTGGTCTTTTTGTTAATTGAAATCGGCTACACTGTACTCTGTACAATCGCGACTGGTCATTACTATATTCAACTTTTGACTATAAGTTATGTGCCCTTCGGTAGCCCAGAAGACGTCAAATCTTTGGGCTAAGCACATTTAACTCACCCAGCAATTGCCTTACTTCTAAGTGCAAGACAATCTTAATGTCTTTATCTACGTGTAAAAAAAACCACACCATTTGTACGTGAAAAACACAAGGTACTTGATACAGTCTGCTGTAAAAAGTACAACTGAACACTGACCCACTTCAGTAAGGTGCCAAAAGATGCAGAATTGAGCCAGGCATCGGCAGCTGTTGAAAAATTGCAAATTTCCCTGGTTTCCATGGAGTAAGAGCCGTTGCTGGGCACGTGATTATGACATAAATGATCATTCAATTGTCACTACAGGCAAAAGTATTGGTCGGAGAGCAACGCGGTTCGCACCATTCGATTTCTCGTCACAAAATACGTCGGATTAGCCTCTTACCAGCAGCACTGGAACAGTTTTTCCACTTTTGCATTTTTACCTGGTCTTTTTGTTAATTGAAATCGGCTACACAGTACTCTGTACAATCGCGACTGGTCATTACTATATTCAACTTTTGACTATAAGTTATGTGCCCTTCGGTAGCTCAGAAGACGTCAAATCTATCGGCTAAGCCCATTCAACTCACCCAGCAATTGTCTTACTTCTAAGTCCAAGACAATCTCAATGTCTTTATCTACGTGTAGAAAAACCACACCATTTGTACATAAAAAAGACAAGGTACTTGATACAGTCTGCTGTGAAAAGTACAACTAAACACTGACCCACATTTATAAGGTGCCAAAAGATGTGGAATTGGGCCAGGCATTGGCAGCTGTTAAAAAATTGCAAATATCCCTGGTTTCCATGGAGTAAGAGCCGTTGCTGGGCACGTGATTATGACATAAATGATCATTCAATTGTCACTACAGGCAAAAGTATTGGTCGGAGAGCAACGCGGTTTGCACCATTCGATTTCTCGTCACAAAATACGTCGGATTAGCCTCTTACCAGCAGCACTGGAACAGTTTTTCCACTTTTGCATTTTTATCTGGTCTTTTTGTTAATTGAAATCGGCTAAACTGTACTCTGTACAATCGCGACTGGTCATTACTATATTCAACTTTTGACTATAAGTTATGTGCCCTTCGGTAGCCCAGAAGACGTCAAATCTTTCGGCTAAGCCCATTTAACTCACCCAGCAATTGTATTACCTCTAAGTCCAAGACAATCTCAATGTCTTTATCTACGTGTAGAAAAACCACACCATTTGTACATAAAAAACACAAGGTACTTGATACAGTCTGCTGTAAAAAGTACAACTAAACACTGACCCACATTTATAAGGTGCCAAAAGATGTGGAATTGGGCCAGGCATCGGCAGCTGTTAAAAAATTGCAAATATCCCTGGTTTCCATGGAGTAAGAGCCGTTGCTGGGCACGTGATTATGACATCAATGATCATTGATCTGTCGCTACAGCCAAAAGTATTGGTCGGAGAGCAACGCGGTTTGCACCATTCGATTTCTCGTCACAAAATACGTCGGATTAGCCTCTTACTAGTAGCACTGGAACAGTTTTTCCACTTTTGCATTTTTACCTGGTCTTTTTGTTAATTGAAATCGGCTAAACTGTACTCTGTACAATCGCGACTGGTCATTACTATATTCAACTTTTGACTATAAGTTATGTGCCCTTCGGTAGCCCAGAAGACGTCAAATCTTTGGGCTAAGCCCATTCAACTCACCCAGCAATTGTCTTACTTCTAAGTGCAAGACAATCTCAATGTCTTTATCTACGTGTAGAAAAACCACACCATTTGTACGTGAAAAACACAAGGTACTTGATACAGTCTGCTGTAAAAAGTACAACTGACCACAGACCCACATGAATAAGGTGCCAAAAGATGCGGAATTGAGCCAGGCATCGGCAGCTGTTGAAAAATTGCAAATTTCCCTGGTTTCCATGGAGTAAGAGCCGTTGCTGGGCACGTGATTATGACATAAATGATCATTCAATTGTCACTACAGGCAAAAGTATTGGTCGGAGAGCAACGCGGTTTGCACCATTCGATTTGTCGTCACAAAATACGTCGGATTAGCCTCTTACCAGCAGCACTGGAACAGTTTTTCCACTTTTGCATTTTTGCCTGGTCTTTTTGTTAATTGAAACCGGCTACACTGCACTCTGTACAATCGCGACTGGGTCAATACTATATTCAACTTTTGACTATAAGTTATGTGCCCTTCGGTAGCCCAGAAGACGTCAAATCTTTGGGCCAAGCCCATTTAACTCACCCAGCAATTGCCTTACTTCTAAGTGCAAGACAATCTCAATGTCTTTATCTACGTGTAGAAAAACCACACCATTTGTACTTGAGAACCACAAGGTACTTGATACAGTCTGCTGTAAAAAAGTACAACTGAACACTGACCCACTTCAGTAATGTGCCAAAAGATGCGGATTTGAGCCAGGCATCGGCAGCTGTTGAAAAATTGCAAATTTCCCTGGTTTCCATGGAGTAAGAGCCGTTGCTGGGCACGTGATTATGACATAAATGATCATTCAATTGTCACTACAGCCAAAAGTATTGGTCGGAGAGCAACGCGGATTGCACCATTCGAATTGTCGTCACAAAATACGTCGGATTAGCCTCTTACCAGCAGCACTGGAACAGTTTTTCCACTTTTGCATTTTTACCTGGTCTTTTTGTTAATTGAAATCGGCTACACTGTACTCTGTACAATCGCGACTGGTCATTACTATATTCAACTTTTGACTATAAGTTATGTGCCCTTCGGTAGCCCAGAAGACGTCAAAGCTTTAGGCTAAGCCCATTTAACTCACCCAGCAATTGTCTTACTTCTAAGTGCAAGACAATCTCAATGTCTTTATCTACGTGTAGAAAAACCACACCATTTGTACATAAAAAACACAAGGTACTTGATACAGTCTGCTGTAAAAAGTACAACTAAACACTGACCCACATTTATAAGGTGCCAAAAGATGTGGAATTGGGCCAGGCATCGGCAGCTGTTAAAAAATTGCAAATATCCCTGGTTTCCATGGAGTAAGAGCCGTTGCTAGGCACGTGATTATGACATCAATGATCATTGATCTGTCGCTACAGCCAAAAGTATTGGTCGGAGAGCAACGCGGTTTGCACCATTCGATTTCTCGTCACAAAATACGTCGGATTAGCCTCTTACTAGTAGCACTGGAACAGTTTTTCCACTTTTGCATTTTTGCTTCGTCTTTTTGTTAATTGAAATCGGCTAAACTGTACTCTGTACAATCGCGACTGGTCATTACTATATTCAACTTTTGACTATAAGTTATGTGCCCTTCGGTAGCCCAGAAGACGTCAAATCTTTGGGCTAAGCCCATTTAACTCACCCAGCAATTGCCTTACTTCTAAGTGCAAGACAATCTTAATGTCTTTATCTACGTGTAGAAAAACCACACCATTTGTACATGAAAAACACAAGGTACTTGATACAGTCTGCTGTAAAAAGTACAACTGAACACTGACCCACTTCAGTAAGGTGCCAAAAGATGCAGAATTGAGCCAGGCATCGGCAGCTGTTGAAAAATTGCAAATTTCCCTGGTTTTCATGGAGTAAGAGCCGTTGCTGGGCACGTGATTATGACATCAATGATCATTCAATTGTCGCTACAGCCAAAAGTATTGGTCGGAGAGCAACGCAGTTTGCACCATTCGATTTCTCGTCACAAAATACGTCGGATTAGCCTCTTACCAGCAGCACTGGAACAGTTTTTCCACTTTTGCATTTTTGCCTGGTCTTTTTGTTAATTGAAATCGGCTACACTGTACTCTGTACAATCGCGACTGGTCATTACTATATTCAACTTTTGACTATAAGTTATGTGCCCTTCGGTAGCCCAGAAGACGTCAAATCTTTGGGCTAAGCCCATTTAACTCCTCCAGCAATTGCCTTACTTCTAAGTGCAAGACAATCTTAATGTCTTTATCTACGTGTAGAAAAACCACACCATTTGTACGTGAAAAACACAAGGTACTTGATACAGTCTGCTGTAAAAAGTACAACTAAACACTGACCCACATGAATAAGGTGCCAAAAGATGCGGAATTGAGCCAGGCATCGGCAGCTGTTGAAAAATTGCAAATTTCCCTGGTTTCCATGGAGTAAGAGCCGTTGCTGGGCACGTGATTATGACATAAATTATCATTCAATTGTCACTACAGGCAAAAGTATTGGTCGGAGAGCAACACGGTTGCACCATTCGATTTGTCGTCACAAAATACGTCGGATTAGCCTCTTACCAGCAGCACTGGAACAGATTGTCCACTTTGCATTTTTGCCTGGTCTTTTTGTTAATTAAAACCGGCTACACTGCACTCTGTACAATCGCGACTGGTCATTACTATATTCAACTTTTGACTATAAGTTATGTGCCCTTCGGTAGCCCAGAAGACGTCAAATCTTTGGGCTAAGCCCATTTAACTCACCCAGCAATTGTCTTACCTCTAAGTCCAAGACAATCTCAATGTCTTTATCTACGTGTAGAAAAACCACACATTTGTACATAAAAAACACAAGGTACTTGATACAGTCTGAGTCTGCTGTAAAAAGTACAACTGAACACTGACCCACTTCAGTAAGGTGCCAAAAGATGCGGAATTGAGCCAGGCATCGGCAGCTGTTGAAAAATTGCAAATTTCCCTGGTTTCCATGGAGTAAGAGCCGTTGCTGGGCACGTGAATATGACATAAATGATCATTCAATTGTCACTACAGCCAAAAGTATTGGTCGGAGAGCAACGCGGTTTGCACCATTCGATTTCTCGTCACAAAATACGTCGGATTAGCCTCTTACCAGCAGCACTGGAACAGTTTTTCCACTTTTGCTTTATTACCTGGTCTTTTTGTTAATTGAAATCGGCTACACTGTACTCTGTACAATCGCGACTGGTCATTACTATATTCAACTTTTGACTATAAGTTATGTGCCCTTCGGTAGCCCAGAAGACGTCAAATCTTTGGGCTAAGCCCATTTAACTCACCCAGCAATTGCCTTACTTCTAAGTGCAAGACAATCTCAATGTCTTTATCTACGTGTAGAAAAAACCACACCATTTGTACGTGAAAAACACAAGGTACTTGATACAGTCTTGCTGTAAAAAGTACAACTGAACACTGACCCACTTCAGTAAGGTGCCAAAAAGATGAGGAATTGAGCCAGGCATCGGCAGCTGTTGAAAAATTGCAAATTTCCCTGGTTTCCATGGAGTAAGAGCCGTTGCTGGGCACGTGATTATGACATAAATTATCATTCAATTGTCACTACAGGCAAAAGTATTGGTCGGAGAGCAACGCGGTTTGCACCATTCGATTTCTCGTCACAAAATACGTCGGATTAGCCTCTTACCAGCAGCACTGGAACAGTTTTTCCACTTTTGCATTTTTACCTGGGTCTCTTTGTTAATTGAAATCGGCTACACTGTACTCTGTACATTCGCGACTGGTCATTACTATATTTAACTTTTGACTATAAGTTATGTGCCCTTCGGTAGCTCAGAAGACGTCAAATCTATCGGCTAAGCCCATTCAACTCACCCAGCAATTGTCTTACTTCTAAGTCCAAGACAATCTCAATGTCTTTATCTACGTGTAGAAAAACCACACCATTTGTACATAAAAAACACAAGGTACTTGATACAGTCTGCTGTAAAAAGTACAACCTAAACACTGACCCACATTTGTAAGGTGCCAAAAGATGTGGAATTGGGCCAGGCATCGGCAGCTGTTAAAAAAATTGCAATATCCCTGGTTTCCATGGAGTAAGAGCCGTTGCTGGCACGTGATTATGACATCAATGATCATTTATCTGTCGCTACAGCCAAAAGTATTGGTAGGAGAGCAACGCGGTTTGCACCATTCGATTTCTCGTCACAAAATACGTCGGATTAGGCTCTTACTAGTAGCACTGGAACAGTTTTTCCACTTTTGCATTTTTGCTTCGTCTTTTTGTTAATTGAAATCGGCTAAACTGTACTCTGTACAATCGCCACTGGTCATTACTATATTCAACTTTTGACTATAAGTTATGTGCCCTTCGGTAGCCCAGAAGACGTCAAATCTTTGGGCTAAGCCCATTTAACTCACCCAGCAATTGCCTTACTTCTAAGTGCAAGACAATCTTAATGTCTTTATCTACGTGTAGAAAAACCACACCATTTGTACGTGAAAAACACAAGGTACTTGATACAGTCTGCTGTAAAAAGTACAACTGAACACTGACCCACTTCAGTAAGGTGCCAAAAGATGCAGAATTGAGCCAGGCATCGGCAGCTGTTTGAAAAATTGCAAATTTCCCTGGTTTTCATGGAGTAAGAGCCGTTGCTGGGCACGTGATTATGACATAAATGATCATTCAATTTTCGCTACAGCCAAAAGTATTGGTCGGAGAGCAACGCAGTTTTGCACCATTCGATTTCTCGTCACAAAAATACGTCGGATTAGCCTTTTACCAGCAGCACTGGAACAGTTTTTCCACTTTTGCATTTTTGCCTGGTCTTTTTGTTAATTGAAATCGGCTACACTGTACTCTGTACATTCGCGACTGGTCATTACTATATTCAACTTTTGACTATAAGTTATGTGCCCTTCGGTAGCCCAGAAGACGTCAAATCTTTCGGCTAAGCCCATTTAACTCACCCAGCAATTGCCTTACTTCTAAGTGCAAGACAATCTCAATGTCTTTATCTACGTGTAGAAAAACCACACCATTTGTACGTGAAAAAACACAAGGTACTTGATACAGTCTGCTGTAAAAAGTACAACTAAACACTGACCCACATGAATAAGGTGCCAAAAGATGCGGAATTGAGCAGGCATCGGCAGCTGTTGAAAAATTGCAAATTTCCCTGGTTTCCATGGAGTAAGAGCCGTTGCTGGCACGTGATTATGACATAAATGATCATTCAATTGTCGCTACAGGCAAAAGTATTGGTCGGAGAGCAACGCGGTTTGCACCATTCGATTTGTCGTCACAAAATACGTCGGATTAGCCTCTTACCAGCAGCACTGGAACAGATTGTCCACTTTTGCATTTTTGCCTGGTCTTTTTGTTAATTAAAACCGGCTACACTGCACTCTGTACAATCGCGACTGGTCATTACTATATTCAACTTTTGACTATAAGTTATGTGCCCTTCGGTAGCCCAGAAGACGTCAAATCTTTGGGCCAAGCCCATTTAACTCACCCAGCAATTGCCTTACTTCTAAGTGCAAGACAATCTCAATGTCTTTATCTACGTGTAGAAAAACCACACCATTTTTACGTGAAAACCACAAGGTACTTGATACAGTCTGCTGTAAAAAGTACAACTGAACACTGACCCACTTCAGTAAGGTGCCAAAAGATGCGGAATTGAGCCAGGCATCGGCAGCTGTTGAAAAATTGCAAATTTCCCTGGTTTCCATGGAGTAAGAGCCGTTGCTGGGCACGTGATTATGACATAAATGATCATTCAATTGTCACTACAGGCAAAAGTATTGGTCGGAGAGCAACGCGGTTTGCACCATTCGATTTCTCGTCACAAAATACGTCGGATTAGCCTCTTACCAGCAGCACTGGAACAGTTTTTCCACTTTTGCATTTTTACCTGGTCTTTTTGTTAATTGAAATCGGCTAAACTGTACTCTGTACAATCGCGACTGGTCATTACTATATTCAACTTTTGACTATAAGTTATGTGCCCTTCGGTAGCCCAGAAGACGTCAAATCTTTGGGCTAAGCCCATTTAACTCACCCAGCAATTGTCTTACTTCTAAGTGCAAGACAATCTCAATGTCTTTATCTACGTGTAGAAAAACCACACCATTTGTACGTGAAAACCACAAGGTACTTGATACAGTCTGCTGTAAAAAGTACAACTGAACACTGACCCACTTCAGTAAGGTGCCAAAAGATGCGGAATTGAGCCAGGCATCGGCAGCTGTTGAAAAATTGCAAATTTCCCTGGTTTCCATGGAGTAAGAGCCGTTGCTGGGCACGTGAATATGACATAAATGATCATTCAATTGTCACTACAGCCAAAAGTATTGGTCGGAGAGCAACGCGGTTTGCACCATTCGATTTCTCGTCACAAAATACGTCGGATTAGCCTCTTACCAGCAGCACTGGAACAGTTTTTCCACTTTTGCATTTTTACCTGGTCTTTTTGTTAATTGAAATCGGCTACACTGTACTCTGTACAATCGCGACTGGTCATTACTATATTCAACTTTTGACTATAAGTTATGTGCCCTTCGGTAGCCCAGAAGACGTCAAATCTTTGGGCCAAGCCCATTTAACTCACCCAGCAATTGCCTTACTTCTAAGTGCAAGACAATCTCAATGTCTTTATCTACGTGTAGAAAAACCACACCATTTGTACGTGAAAAACACAAGGTACTTGATACAGTCTGCTGTAAAAAGTACAACTGAACACTGACCCACTTCAGTAAGGTGCCAAAAGATGAGGAATTGAGCCAGGCATCGGCAGCTGTTGAAAAATTGCAAATTTCCCTGGTTTCCATGGAGTAAGAGCCGTTGCTGGACACGTGATTATGACATAAATTATCATTCAATTGTCACTACAGCCAAAAGTATTGGTCGGAGAGCAACGCGGTTTGCACCATTCGATTTCTCGTCACAAAATACGTCGGATTAGCCTCTTACCAGCAGCACTGGAACAGTTTTTCCACTTTTGCAGTTTTACCTGGTCTTTTTGTTAATTGAAATCGGCTACACTGTACTCTGTACATTCGCGACTGGTCATTACTATATTCAACTTTTGACTATAAGTTATGTGCCCTTCGGTAGCTCAGAAGACGTCAAATCTATCGGCTAAGCCCATTCAACTCACCCAGCAATTGTCTTACTTCTAAGTCCAAGACAATCTCAATGTCTTTATCTACGTGTAGAAAAACCACACCATTTGTACATAAAAAACACAAGGTACTTGATACAGTCTGCTGTAAAAAGTACAACTAAACTCTGACCCACATGAATAAGGTGCCAAAAGATGTGGAATTGGGCCAGGCATTGGCAGCTGTAAAATAATTGCAAATATCCCTGGTTTCCATGGAGTAAGAGCCGTTGCTGGGCACGTGATTATGACATAAATGATCATTCAATTGTCACTACAGGCAAAAGTATTGGTCGGAGAGCAACGCGGTTTGCACCATTCGATTTCTCGTCACAAAATACGTCGGATTAGCCTCTTACCAGCAGCACTGGAACAGTTTTTCCACTCTTGCATTTTTACCTGGTCTTTTTGTTAATTGAAATCGGCTAAACTGTACTCTGTACAATCGCGACTGGTCATTACTATATTCAACTTTTGACTATAAGTTATGTGCCCTTCGGTAGCCCAGAAGACGTCAAATCTTTGGGCTAAGCCCATTTAACTCACCCAGCAATTGTCTTACTTCTAAGTGCAAGACAATCTCAATGTCTTTATCTACGTGTAGAAAAACCACACCATTTGTACATAAAAAACACAAGATACTTGATACAGTCTGCTGTAAAAAGTACAACTAAACACTGACCCACATTTAAAAGGTGCCAAAAGATGCGGAATTGGGCCAGGCATCGGCAGCTGTTAAAAAATTGCAAATATCCCTGGTTTCCATGGAGTAAGAGCCGTTGCTGGGCACGTGATTATGACATCAATGATCATTGATCTGTCGCTACAGCCAAAAGTATTGGTCGGAGAGCAACGCGGATTGCACCATTCGATTTCTCGTCACAAAATACGTCGGATTAGCCTCTTACTAGTAGCACTGGAACAGTTTTTCCACTTTTGCATTTTTGCTTCGTGTTTTTGTTAATTGGAATCGGCTAAACTGTACTCTGTACAATCGCGACTGGTCATTACTATATTCAACTTTTGACTATAAGTTATGTGCCCTTCGGTAGCCCAGAAGACGTCAAATCTTTGGGCTAAGCCCATTTAACTCACCCAGCAATTGCCTTACTTCTAAGTGCAAGACAATCTTAATGTCTTTATCTACGTGTAGAAAAACCACACCATTTGTACGTGAAAAACACAAGGTACTTGATACAGTCTGCTGTAAAAAGTACAACTGAACACTGACCCACTTCAGTAAGGTGCCAAAAGATGCAGAATTGAGCCAGGCATCGGCAGCTGTTGAAAAATTGCAAATTTCCCTGGTTTTCATGGAGTAAGAGCCGTTGCTGGGCACGTGATTATGACATAAATGATCATTCAATTTTCGCTACAGCCAAAAGTATTGGTCGGAGAGCAACGCAGTTTGCACCATTCGATTTCTCGTCACAAAATACGTCGGATTAGCCTTTTACCAGCAGCACTGGAACAGTTTTTCCACTTTTGCATTTTTGCCTGGTCTTTTTGTTAATTGAAATCGGCTACACTGTACTCTGTACATCCGCGACTGGTCATTACTATATTCAACTTTTGACTATAAGTTATGTGCCCTTCGGTAGCCCAGAAGACGTCAAATCTTTCGGCTAAGCCCATTTAACTCACCCAGCAATTGCCTTACTTCTAAGTGCAAGACAATCTCAATGTCTTTATCTACGTGTAGAAAAACCACACCATTTGTACGTGAAAAACACAAGGTACTTGATACAGTCTGCTGTAAAAAGTACAACTAAACACTGACCCACATGAATAAGGTGCCAAAAGATGCGGAATTGAGGCAGGCATCGGCAGCTGTTGAAAAATTGCAAATTTCCCTGGTTTCCATGGAGTAAGAGCCGTTGCTGGGCACGTGATTATGACATAAATGATCATTCAATTGTCGCTACAGGCAAAAGTATTGGTCGGAGAGCAACACGGTTTGCACCATTCGATTTGTCGTCACAAAATACGTCGGATTAGCCTCTTACCAGCAGCACTGGAACAGATTGTCCACTTTTGCATTTTTGCCTGGTCTTTTTGTTAATTAAAACCGGCTACACTGCACTCTGTACAATCGCGACTGGTCATTACTATATTCAACTTTTGACTATAAGTTATGTGCCCTTCGGTAGCCCAGAAGACGTCAAATCTTTGGGCCAAGCCCATTTAACTCACCCAGCAATTGCCTTACTTCTAAGTGCAAGACAATCTCAATGTCTTTATCTACGTGTAGAAAAACCACACCATTTGTACGTGAAAACCACAAGGTACTTGATACAGTCTGCTGTAAAAAGTACAACTGAACACTGACCCACTTCAGTAAGGTGCCAAAAGATGCGGAATTGAGCCAGGCATCGGCAGCTGTTGAAAAATTGCAAATTTCCCTGGTTTCCATGGAGTAAGAGCCGTTGCTGGGCACGTGAATATGACATAAATGATCATTCAATTGTCACTACAGGCAAAAGTATTGGTCGGAGAGCAACGCGGATTGCACCATTCGATTTCTCGTCACAAAATACGTCGGATTAGCCTCTTACCAGCAGCACTGGAACAGTTTTTCCACTTTTGCTTTATTACCTGGTCTTTTTGTTAATTGAAATCGGCTACACTGTACTCTGTACAATCGCGACTGGTCATTACTATATTCAACTTTTGACTATAAGTTATGTGCCCTTCGGTAGCCCAGAAGACGTCAAATCTTTGGGCCAAGCCCATTTAACTCACCCAGCAATTGCCTTACTTCTAAGTGCAAGACAATCTCAATGTCTTTATCTACGTGTAGAAAAACCACACCATTTGTACGTGAAAAACACAAGGTACTTGATACAGTCTGCTGTAAAAAGTACAACTGACCACAGACCCACATGAATAAGGTGCCAAAAGATGCGGAATTGAGCCAGGCATCGGCAGCTGTTGAAAAATTGCAAATTTCCCTGGTTTCCATGGAGTAAGAGCCGTTGCTGGGCACGTGATTATGACATAAATGATCATTCAATTGTCACTACAGGCAAAAGTATTGGTCGGAGAGCAACGCGGTTTGCACCATTCGATTTGTCGTCACAAAATACGTCGGATTAGCCTCTTACCAGCAGCACTGGAACAGTTTTTCCACTTTTGCATTTTTGCCTGGTCTTTTTGTTAATTGAAACCGGCTACACTGCACTCTGTACAATCGCGACTGGGTCAATACTATATTCAACTTTTGACTATAAGTTATGTGCCCTTCGGTAGCCCAGAAGACGTCAAATCTTTGGGCCAAGCCCATTTAACTCACCCAGCAATTGCCTTACTTCTAAGTGCAAGACAATCTCAATGTCTTTATCTACGTGTAGAAAAACCACACCATTTGTACTTGAGAACCACAAGGTACTTGATACAGTCTGCTGTAAAAAGTACAACTGAACACTGACCCACTTCAGTAAGGTGCCAAAAGATGCAGAATTGAGCCAGGCATCGGCAGCTGTTGAAAAATTGCAAATTTCCCTGGTTTTCATGGAGTAAGAGCCGTTGCTGGGCACGTGATTATGACATCAATGATCATTCAATTGTCGCTACAGCCAAAAGTATTGGTCGGAGAGCAACGCAGTTTGCACCATTCGATTTCTCGTCACAAAATACGTCGGATTAGCCTCTTACCAGCAGCACTGGAACAGTTTTTCCACTTTTGCATTTTTGCCTGGTCTTTTTGTTAATTGAAATCGGCTACACTGTACTCTGTACAATCGCGACTGGTCATTACTATATTCAACTTTTGACTATAAGTTATGTGCCCTTCGGTAGCCCAGAAGACGTCAAATCTTTGGGCTAAGCCCATTTAACTCACCCAGCAATTGCCTTACTTCTAAGTGCAAGACAATCTTAATGTCTTTATCTACGTGTAGAAAAACCACACCATTTGTACGTGAAAAACACAAGGTACTTGATACAGTCTGCTGTAAAAAGTACAACTAAACACTGACCCACATGAATAAGGTGCCAAAAGATGCGGAATTGAGCCAGGCATCGGCAGCTGTTGAAAAATTGCAAATTTCCCTGGTTTCCATGGAGTAAGAGCCGTTGCTGGGCACGTGATTATGACATAAATTATCATTCAATTGTCACTACAGGCAAAAGTATTGGTCGGAGAGCAACACGGTTTGCACCATTCGATTTGTCGTCACAAAATACGTCGGATTAGCCTCTTACCAGCAGCACTGGAACAGATTGTCCACTTTTGCATTTTTGCCTGGTCTTTTTGTTAATTAAAACCGGCTACACTGCACTCTGTACAATCGCGACTGGTCATTACTATATTCAACTTTTGACTATAAGTTATGTGCCCTTCGGTAGCCCAGAAGACGTCAAATCTTTGGGCCAAGCCCATTTAACTCACCCAGCAATTGCCTTACTTCTAAGTGCAAGACAATCTCAATGTCTTTATCTACGTGTAGAAAAACCACACCATTTTTACGTGAAAACCACAAAGTACTTGATACAGTCTGCTGTAAAAAGTACAACTGAACACTGACCCACTTCAGTAAGGTGCCAAAAGATGAGGAATTGAGCCAGGCATCGGCAGCTGTTGAAAAATTGCAAATTTCCCTGGTTTCCATGGAGTAAGAGCCGTTGCTGGGCACGTGATTATGACATAAATGATCATTCAGTTGTCACTACAGGCAAAAGTATTGGTCGGAGAGCAACGCGGTTTGCACCATTCGATTTCTCGTCACAAAATACGTCGGATTAGCTTCTTACCAGCAGCACTGGAACAGTTTTTCCACTTTTGCATTTTTACCTGGTCTTTTTGTTAATTGAAATCGGCTACACTGTACTCTGTACAATCGCGACTGGTCATTACTATATTCAACTTTTGACTATAAGTTATGTGCCCTTCGGTAGCCCAGAAGACGTCAAATCTTTGGGCTAAGCCCATTTAACTCACCCAGCAATTGTCTTACTTCTAAGTGCAAGACAATCTCAATGTCTTTATCTACGTGTAGAAAAACCACACCATTTGTACGTGAAAACCACAAGGTACTTGATACAGTCTGCTGTAAAAAGTACAACTGAACACTGACCCACTTCAGTAAGGTGCCAAAAGATGCGGAATTGAGCCAGGCATCGGCAGCTGTTGAAAAATTGCAAATTTCCCTGGTTTCCATGGAGTAAGAGCCGTTGCTGGGCACGTGAATATGACATAAATGATCATTCAATTGTCACTACAGCCAAAAGTATTGGTCGGAGAGCAACGCGGTTTGCACCATTCGATTTCTCGTCACAAAATACGTCGGATTAGCCTCTTACCAGCAGCACTGGAACAGTTTTTCCACTTTTGCTTTATTACCTGGTCTTTTTGTTAATTGAAATCGGCTACACTGTACTCTGTACAATCGCGACTGGTCATTACTATATTCAACTTTTGACTATAAGTTATGTGCCCTTCGGTAGCCCAGAAGACGTCAAATCTTTGGGCTAAGCCCATTTAACTCACCCAGCAATTGCCTTACTTCTAAGTGCAAGACAATCTCAATGTCTTTATCTACGTGTAGAAAAACCACACCATTTGTACGTGAAAAACACAAGGTACTTGATACAGTCTGCTGTAAAAAGTACAACTGAACACTGACCCACTTCAGTAAGGTGCCAAAAGATGAGGAATTGAGCCAGGCATCGGCAGCTGTTGAAAAATTGCAAATTTCCCTGGTTTCCATGGAGTAAGAGCCGTTGCTGGGCACGTGATTATGACATAAATTATCATTCAATTGTCACTACAGGCAAAAGTATTGGTCGGAGAGCAACGCGGTTTGCACCATTCGATTTCTCGTCACAAAATACGTCGGATTAGCCTCTTACCAGCAGCACTGGAACAGTTTTTCCACTTTTGCATTTTTACCTGGTCTCTTTGTTAATTGAAATCGGCTACACTGTACTCTGTACATTCGCGACTGGTCATTACTATATTTAACTTTTGACTATAAGTTATGTGCCCTTCGGTAGCTCAGAAGACGTCAAATCTATCGGCTAAGCCCATTCAACTCACCCAGCAATTGTCTTACTTCTAAGTGCAAGACAATCTCAATGTCTTTATCTACGTGTAGAAAAACCACACCATTTGTACATAAAAAACACAAGGTACTTGATACAGTCTGCTGTAAAAAGTACAACTAAACACTGACCCACATTTGTAAGGTGCCAAAAGATGTGGAATTGGGCCAGGCATCGGCAGCTGTTAAAAAATTGCAAATATCCCTGGTTTCCATGGAGTAAGAGCCGTTGCTGGGCACGTGATTATGACATCAATGATCATTTATCTGTCGCTACAGCCAAAAGTATTGGTAGGAGAGCAACGCGGTTTGCACCATTCGATTTCTCGTCACAAAATACGTCGGATTAGGCTCTTACTAGTAGCACTGGAACAGTTTTTCCACTTTTGCATTTTTGCTTCGTCTTTTTGTTAATTGAAATCGGCTAAACTGTACTCTGTACAATCGCGACTGGTCATTACTATATTCAACTTTTGACTATAAGTTATGTGCCCTTCGGTAGCCCAGAAGACGTCAAATCTTTGGGCTAAGCCCATTTAACTCACCCAGCAATTGCCTTACTTCTAAGTGCAAGACAATCTTAATGTCTTTATCTACGTGTAGAAAAACCACACCATTTGTACGTGAAAAACACAAGGTACTTGATACAGTCTGCTGTAAAAAGTACAACTGAACACTGACCCACTTCAGTAAGGTGCCAAAAGATGCAGAATTGAGCCAGGCATCGGCAGCTGTTGAAAAATTGCAAATTTCCCTGGTTTTCATGGAGTAAGAGCCGTTGCTGGGCACGTGATTATGACATAAATGATCATTCAATTTTCGCTACAGCCAAAAGTATTGGTCGGAGAGCAACGCAGTTTGCACCATTCGATTTCTCGTCACAAAATACGTCGGATTAGCCTTTTACCAGCAGCACTGGAACAGTTTTTCCACTTTTGCATTTTTGCCTGGTCTTTTTGTTAATTGAAATCGGCTACACTGTACTCTGTACATTCGCGACTGGTCATTACTATATTCAACTTTTGACTATAAGTTATGTGCCCTTCGGTAGCCCAGAAGACGTCAAATCTTTCGGCTAAGCCCATTTAACTCACCCAGCAATTGCCTTACTTCTAAGTGCAAGACAATCTCAATGTCTTTATCTACGTGTAGAAAAACCACACCATTTGTACGTGAAAAACACAAGGTACTTGATACAGTCTGCTGTAAAAAGTACAACTAAACACTGACCCACATGAATAAGGTGCCAAAAGATGCGGAATTGAGGCAGGCATCGGCAGCTGTTGAAAAATTGCAAATTTCCCTGGTTTCCATGGAGTAAGAGCCGTTGCTGGGCACGTGATTATGACATAAATGATCATTCAATTGTCGCTACAGGCAAAAGTATTGGTCGGAGAGCAACGCGGTTTGCACCATTCGATTTGTCGTCACAAAATACGTCGGATTAGCCTCTTACCAGCAGCACTGGAACAGATTGTCCACTTTTGCATTTTTGCCTGGTCTTTTTGTTAATTAAAACCGGCTACACTGCACTCTGTACAATCGCGACTGGTCATTACTATATTCAACTTTTGACTATAAGTTATGTGCCCTTCGGTAGCCCAGAAGACGTCAAATCTTTGGGCCAAGCCCATTTAACTCACCCAGCAATTGCCTTACTTCTAAGTGCAAGACAATCTCAATGTCTTTATCTACGTGTAGAAAAACCACACCATTTTTACGTGAAAACCACAAGGTACTTGATACAGTCTGCTGTAAAAAGTACAACTGAACACTGACCCACTTCAGTAGGTGCCAAAAGATGAGGAATTGAGCCAGGCATCGGCAGCTGTTGAAAAATTGCAAATTTCCCTGGTTTCCATGGAGTAAGAGCCGTTGCTGGGCACGTGATTATGACATAAATGATCATTCAGTTGTCACTACAGGCAAAAGTATTGGTCGGAGAGCAACGCGGTTTGCACCATTCGATTTCTCGTCACAAAATACGTCGGATTAGCCTCTTACCAGCAGCACTGGAACAGTTTTTCCACTTTTGCATTTTTACCTGGTCTTTTTGTTAATTGAAATCGGCTAAACTGTACTCTGTACAATCGCGACTGGTCATTACTAATATTCAACTTTTGACTATAAGTTATGTGCCCTTCGGTAGCCCAGAAGACGTCAAATCTTTCGGCTAAGCCCATTTAACTCACCCAGCAATTGCCTTACTTCTAAGTGCAAGACAATCTCAATGTCTTTATCTACGTGTAGAAAAACCACACCATTTGTACGTGAAAAAACACAAGGTACTTGATACAGTCTGCTGTAAAAAGTACAACTGAACACTGACCCACTTCAGTAAGGTGCCAAAAGATGAGGAATTGAGCCAGGCATCGGCAGCTGTTGAAAAATTGCAATTTCCCTGGTTTCCATGGAGTAAGAGCCGTTGCTGGGCACGTGATTATGACATAAATTATCATTCAATTGTCACTACAGGCAAAAGTATTGGTCGGAGAGCAACGCGGTTTGCACCATTCGATTTCTCGTCACAAATACGTCGGATTAGCCTCTTACCAGCAGCACTGGAACAGTTTTTCCACTTTTGCATTTTTACCTGGTCTCTTTGTTAATTGAAATCGGCTACACTGTACTCTGTACATTCGCGACTGGTCATTACTATATTTAACTTTTGACTATAAGTTATGTGCCCTTCGGTAGCTCAGAAGACGTCAAATCTATCGGCTAAGCCCATTCAACTCACCCAGCAATTGTCTTACTTCTAAGTGCAAGACAATCTCAATGTCTTTATCTACGTGTAGAAAAAACCACACCATTTGTACATAAAAAACACAAGGTACTTGATACAGTCTGCTGTAAAAAGTACAACTAAACACTGACCCACATTTGTAAGGTGCCAAAAGATGTGGAATTGGCCAGGCATCGGCAGCTGTTAAAAAATTGCAAATATCCCTGGTTTCCATGGAGTAAGAGCCGTTGCTGGGCACGTGATTATGACATCAATGATCATTTATCTGTCGCTACAGCCAAAAGTATTGGTAGGAGAGCAACGCGGTTTGCACCATTCGATTTTCTCGTCACAAAATACGTCGGATTAGGCCTCTACTAGTAGCACTGGAACAGTTTTTTCCACTTTTATTTTTGCTTCGTCTTTTTGTTAATTGAAATCGGCTAAACTGTACTCTGTACAATCGCGACTGGTCATTACTATATTCAACTTTTGACTATAAGTTATGTGCCCTTCGGTAGCCCAGAAGACGTCAAATCTTTGGGCTAAGCCCATTTAACTCACCCAGCAATTGCCTTACTTCTAAGTGCAAGACAATCTTAATGTCTTTATCTACGTGTAGAAAAAACCACACCATTTGTACGTGAAAAACACAAGGTACTTGATACAGTCTGCTGTAAAAAGTACAACTGAACACTGACCCACTTCAGTAAGGTGCCAAAAGATGCAGAATTGAGCCAGCATCGGCAGCTGTTGAAAAATTGCAAATTTCCCCTGGTTTTCATGGAGTAAGAGCCGTTGCTGGGCACGTGATTATGACATAAATGATCATTCAATTTTCCGCTACAGCCAAAAGTATTGGTCGGAGGAGCAACGCAGTTTGCACCATTCGATTCTCGTCACAAAATACGTCGGATTAGCCTTTTACCAGCAGCACTGGAACAGTTTTTCCACTTTTGCATTTTTGCCTGGTCTTTTTGTTAATTGAAATCGGCTACACTGTACTCTGTACATTCGCGACTGGTCATTACTATATTCAACTTTTGACTATAAGTTATGTGCCCTTCGGTAGCCCAGAAGACGTCAAATCTTTCGGCTAAGCCCATTTAACTCACCCAGCAATTGCCTTACTTCTAAGTGCAAGACAATCTCAATGTCTTTATCTACGTGTAGAAAAACCACACCATTTGTACGTGAAAAACACAAGGTACTTGATACAGTCTGCTGTAAAAAGTACAAACTAAACACTGACCCACATGAATAAGGTGCCAAAAAGATGCGGAATTGAGGCAGGCATCGGCAGCTGTTGAAAAATTGCAAATTTCCCTGGTTTCCATGGAGTAAGAGCCGTTGCTGGGCACGTGATTATGACATAAATGATCATTCAATTGTCGCTACAGGCAAAAGTATTGGTCGGAGAGCAACGCGGTTTGCACCATTCGATTTGTCGTCACAAAATACGTCCGGATTAGCCTCTTACCAGCAGCACTGGAACAGATTGTCCACTTTTGCATTTTTGCCTGGTCTTTTTGTTAATTAAAACCGGCTACACTGCACTCTGTACAATCGCGAACTGGTCATTACTATATTCAACTTTTGACTATAAGTTATGTGCCCTTCGGTAGCCCAGAAGACGTCAAATCTTTGGGCCAAGCCCATTTAACTCACCCAGCAATTGCCTTACTTCTAAGTGCAAGACAATCTCAATGTCTTTATCTACGTGTAGAAAAACCACACCATTTTTACGTGAAAACCACAAGGTACTTGATACAGTCTGCTGTAAAAAGTACAACTGAACACTGACCCCACTTCAGTAAGGTGCCAAAAGATGAGGAATTGAGCCAGGCATCGGCAGCTGTTGAAAAATTGCAAATTTCCCTGGTTTCCATGGAGTAAGAGCCGTTGCTGGGCACGTGATTATGACATAAATGATCATTCAGTTGTCACTACAGGCAAAAGTATTGGTCGGAGAGCAACGCGGTTTGCACCATTCGATTTCTCGTCACAAAATACGTCGGATTAGCCTCTTACCAGCAGCACTGGAACAGTTTTTCCACTTTTGCATTTTTACCTGGTCTTTTTGTTAATTGAAATCGGCTAAACTGTACTCTGTACAATCGCGACTGGTCATTACTATATTCAACTTTTGACTATAAGTTATGTGCCCCTTCGGTAGCCCAGAAGACGTCAAATCTTTGGGCTAAGCCCATTTAACTCACCCAGCAATTGTCTTACTTCTAAGTGCAAGACAATCTCAATGTCTTTATCTACGTGTAAAAAACCACACCATTTGTACGTGAAAACCACAAGGTACTTGATACAGTCTGCTGTAAAAAGTACAACTGAACACTGACCCACTTCAGTAAGGTGCCAAAAGATGCGGAATTGAGCCAGGCATCGGGCAGCTGTTGAAAAATTGCAAATTTCCCTGGTTTCCATGGAGTAAGAGCCGTTGCTAGGCACGTGAATATGACATAAATGATCATTCAATTGTCACTACAGCCAAAAGTATTGGTCGGAGAGCAACGCGGTTTGCACCATTCGATTTCTCGTCACAAAATACGTCGGATTAGCCTCTTACCAGCAGCACTGGAACAGTTTTTCCACTTTTGCATTTTTACCTGGTCTTTTTGTTAATTGAAATCGGCTACACTGTACTCTGTACAATCGCGACTGGTCATTACTATATTCAACTTTTGACTATAAGTTATGTGCCCTTCGGTAGCCCAGAAGACGTCAAATCTTTCGGCAAAGCCCATTTAACTCACCCAGCAATTGCCTTACTTCTAAGTGCAAGACAATCTCAATGTCTTTATCTACGTGTAGAAAAACCACACCATTTGTACGTGAAAAACACAAGGTACTTGATACAGTCTGCTGTAAAAAGTACAACTGAACACTGACCCACTTCAGTAAGGTGCCAAAAGATGAGGAATTGAGCCAGGCATCGGCAGCTGTTGAAAAATTGCAAATTTCCCTGGTTTCCATGGAGTAAGAGCCGTTGCTGGACACGTGATTATGACATAAATTATCATTCAATTGTCACTACAGCCAAAAGTATTGGTCGGAGAGCAACGCGGTTTGCACCATTCGATTTCTCGTCACAAAATACGTCGGATTAGCCTCTTACCAGCAGCACTGGAACAGTTTTTCCACTTTTGCAGTTTTACCTGGTCTTTTTGTTAATTGAAATCGGCTACACTGTACTCTGTACATTCGCGACTGGTCATTACTATATTCAACTTTTGACTATAAGTTATGTGCCCTTCGGTAGCTCAGAAGACGTCAAATCTATCGGCTAAGCCCATTCAACTCACCCAGCAATTGTCTTACTTCTAAGTCCAAGACAATCTCAATGTCTTTATCTACGTGTAGAAAAACCACACCATTTGTACATAAAAAACACAAGGTACTTGATACAGTCTGCTGTAAAAAGTACAACTAAACTCTGACCCACATGAATAAGGTGCCAAAAGATGTGGAATTGGGCCAGGCATTGGCAGCTGTAAAATAATTGCAAATATCCCTGGTTTCCATGGAGTAAGAGCCGTTGCTGGGCACGTGATTATGACATAAATGATCATTCAATTGTCACTACAGGCAAAAGTATTGGTCGGAGAGCAACGCGGTTTGCACCATTCGATTTCTCGTCACAAAATACGTCGGATTAGCCTCTTACCAGCAGCACTGGAACAGTTTTTCCACTTTTGCATTTTTACCTGGTCTTTTTGTTAATTGAAATCGGCTAAACTGTACTCTGTACAATCGCGACTGGTCATTACTATATTCAACTTTTGACTATAAGTTATGTGCCCTTCGGTAGCCCAGAAGACGTCAAATCTTTGGGCTAAGCCCATTTAACTCACCCAGCAATTGTCTTACTTCTAAGTCCAAGACAATCTCAATGTCTTTATCTACGTGTAGAAAAACCACACCATTTGTACATAAAAAACACAAGATACTTGATACAGTCTGCTGTAAAAAGTACAACTAAACACTGACCCACATTTATAAGGTGCCAAAAGATGCGGAATTGGGCCAGGCATCGGCAGCTGTTAAAAAATTGCAAATATCCCTGGTTTCCATGGAGTAAGAGCCGTTGCTGGGCACGTGATTATGACATCAATGATCATTGATCTGTCGCTACAGCCAAAAGTATTGGTCGGAGAGCAACGCGGATTGCACCATTCGATTTCTCGTCACAAAATACGTCGGATTAGCCTCTTACTAGTAGCACTGGAACAGTTTTTCCACTTTTGCATTTTTGCTTCGTGTTTTTGTTAATTGGAATCGGCTAAACTGTACTCTGTACAATCGCGACTGGTCATTACTATATTCAACTTTTGACTATAAGTTATGTGCCCTTCGGTAGCCCAGAAGACGTCAAATCTTTCGGCAAAGCCCATTTAACTCACCCAGCAATTGCCTTACTTCTAAGTGCAAGACAATCTTAATGTCTTTATCTACGTGTAGAAAAACCACACCATTTGTACGTGAAAAACACAAGGTAGTTGATACAGTCTGCTGTAAAAAGTACAACTGAACACTGACCCACTTCAGTAAGGTGCCAAAAGATGCAGAATTGAGCCAGGCATCGGCAGCTGTTGAAAAATTGCAAATTTCCCTGGTTTCCATGGAGTAAGAGCCGTTGCTGGGCACGTGATTATGACATAAATGATCATTCAACTGTCGCTACAGCCAAAAGTATTGGTCGGAGAGAAACGCAGTTTGCACCATTCGATTTCTCGTCACAAAATACGTCGGATTAGCCTTTTACCAGCAGCACTGGAACAGTTTTTCCACTTTTGCATTTTTGCCTGGTCTTTTTGTTAATTGAAATCGGCTACACTGTACTCTGTACATTCGCGACTGGTCATTACTATATTCAACTTTTGACTATAAGTTATGTGCCCTTCGGTAGCCCAGAAGACGTCAAATCTATCGGCTCAGCCCATTTAACTCACCCAGCAATTGCCTTACTTCTAAGTGCAAGACAATCTCAATGTCTTTATCTACGTGTAGAAAAACCACACCATTTGTACGTGAAAAACACAAGGTAATTGATACAGTCTGCTGTAAAAAGTACAACTAAACACTGACCCACATGAATAAGGTGCCAAAAGATGCGGAATTGAGGCAGGCATCGGCAGCTGTTGAAAAATTGCAAATTTCCCTGGTTTCCATGGAGTAAGAGCCGTTGCTGGGCACGTGATTATGACATAAATGATCATTCAATTGTCGCTACAGGCAAAAGTATTGGTCGGAGAGCAACGCGGTTTGCACCATTCGATTTGTCGTCACAAAATACGTCGGATTAGCCTCTTACCAGCAGCACTGGAACAGTTTTTCCACTTTTGCATTTTTGCCTGGTCTTTTTGTTAATTAAAACCGGCTACACTGCACTCTGTACAATCGCGACTGGTCATTACTATATTCAACTTTTGACTATAAGTTATGTGCCCTTCGGTAGCCCAGAAGACGTCAAATCTTTGGGCCAAGCCCATTTAACTCACCCAGCAATTGCCTTACTTCTAAGTGCAAGACAATCTCAATGTCTTTATCTACGTGTAGAAAAACCACACCATTTGTACATAAAAAACACAAGGTACTTGATACAGTCTGCTGTAAAAAGTACAACTAAACACTGACCCACATTTATAAGGTGCCAAAAGATGCGGAATTGAGGCAGGCATCGGCAGCTGTTGAAAAATTGCAAATTTCCCTGGTTTCCATGGAGTAAGAGCCGTTGCTGGGCACGTGATTATGACATAAATGATCATTCAATTGTCGCTACAGGCAAAAGTATTGGTCGGAGAGCAACGCGGTTTGCACCATTCGATTTGTCGTCACAAAATACGTCGGATTAGCCTCTTACCAGCAGCACTGGAACAGATTGTCCACTTTTGCATTTTTGCCTGGTCTTTTTGTTAATTAAAACCGGCTACACTGCACTCTGTACAATCGCGACTGGTCATTACTATATTCAACTTTTGACTATAAGTTATGTGCCATTCGGTAGCCCAGAAGACGTCAAATCTTTGGGCCAAGCCCATTTAACTCACCCAGCAATTGCCTTACTTCTAAGTGCAAGACAATCTCAATGTCTTTATCTACGTGTAGAAAAACCACACCATTTTTACGTGAAAACCACAAGGTACTTGATACAGTCTGCTGTAAAAAGTACAACTGAACACTGACCCACTTCAGTAAGGTGCCAAAAGATGAGGAATTGAGCCAGGCATCGGCAGCTGTTGAAAAATTGCAAATTTCCCTGGTTTCCATGGAGTAAGAGCCGTTGCTGGGCACGTGATTATGACATAAATGATCATTCAATTGTCACTACAGGCAAAAGTATTGGTCGGAGAGCAACGCGGTTTGCACCATTCGATTTCTCGTCACAAAATACGTCGGATTAGCTTCTTACCAGCAGCACTGGAACAGTTTTTCCACTTTTGCATTTTTACCTGGTCTTTTTGTTAATTGAAATCGGCTAAACTGTACTCTGTACAATCGTGACTGGTCATTACTATATTCAACTTTTGACTATAAGTTATGTGCCCTTCGGTAGCCCAGAAGACGTCAAATCTTTGGGCTAAGCCCATTTAACTCACCCAGCAATTGTCTTACTTCTAAGTGCAAGACAATCTCAATGTCTTTATCTACGTGTAGAAAAACCACACCATTTGTACGTGAAAACCACAAGGTACTTGATACAGTCTGCTGTAAAAAGTACAACTGAACACTGACCCACTTCAGTAAGGTGCCAAAAGATGCGGAATTGAGCCAGGCATCGGCAGCTGTTGAAAAATTGCAAATTTCCCTGGTTTCCATGGAGTAAGAGCCGTTGCTAGGCACGTGAATATGACATAAATGATCATTCAATTGTCACTACAGCCAAAAGTATTGGTCGGAGAGCAACGCGGTTTGCACCATTCGATTTCTCGTCACAAAATACGTCGGATTAGCCTCTTACCAGCAGCACTGGAACAGTTTTTCCACTTTTGCATTTTTACCTGGTCTTTTTGTTAATTGAAATCGGCTACACTGTACTCTGTACAATCGCGACTGGTCATTACTATATTCAACTTTTGACTATAAGTTATGTGCCCTTCGGTAGCCCAGAAGACGTCAAATCTTTGGGCCAAGCCCATTTAACTCACCCAGCAATTGCCTTACTTCTAAGTGCAAGACAATCTCAATGTCTTTATCTACGTGTAGAAAAACCACACCATTTGTACGTGAAAAACACAAGGTACTTGATACAGTCTGCTGTAAAAAGTACAACTGAACACTGACCCACTTCAGTAAGGTGCCAAAAGATGAGGAATTGAGCCAGGCATCGGCAGCTGTTGAAAAATTGCAAATTTCCCTGGTTTCCATGGAGTAAGAGCCGTTGCTGGACACGTGATTATGACATAAATTATCATTCAATTGTCACTACAGCCAAAAGTATTGGTCGGAGAGCAACGCGGTTTGCACCATTCGATTTCTCGTCACAAAATACGTCGGATTAGCCTCTTACCAGCAGCACTGGAACAGTTTTTCCACTTTTGCAGTTTTACCTGGTCTTTTTGTTAATTGAAATCGGCTACACTGTACTCTGTACATTCGCGACTGGTCATTACTATATTCAACTTTTGACTATAAGTTATGTGCCCTTCGGTAGCTCAGAAGACGTCAAATCTATCGGCTAAGCCCATTCAACTCACCCAGCAATTGTCTTACTTCTAAGTCCAAGACAATCTCAATGTCTTTATCTACGTGTAGAAAAACCACACCATTTGTACATAAAAAACACAAGGTACTTGATACAGTCTGCTGTAAAAAGTACAACTAAACTCTGACCCACATGAATAAGGTGCCAAAAGATGTGGAATTGGGCCAGGCATTGGCAGCTGTAAAATAATTGCAAATATCCCTGGTTTCCATGGAGTAAGAGCCGTTGCTGGGCACGTGATTATGACATAAATGATCATTCAATTGTCACTACAGGCAAAAGTATTGGTCGGAGAGCAACGCGGTTTGCACCATTCGATTTCTCGTCACAAAATACGTCGGATTAGCCTCTTACCAGCAGCACTGGAACAGTTTTTCCACTTTTGCATTTTTACCTGGTCTTTTTGTTAATTGAAATCGGCTAAACTGTACTCTGTACAATCGCGACTGGTCATTACTATATTCAACTTTTGACTATAAGTTATGTGCCCTTCGGTAGCCCAGAAGACGTCAAATCTTTGGGCTAAGCCCATTTAACTCACCCAGCAATTGTCTTACTTCTAAGTCCAAGACAATCTCAATGTCTTTATCTACGTGTAGAAAAACCACACCATTTGTACATAAAAAACACAAGATACTTGATACAGTCTGCTGTAAAAAGTACAACTAAACACTGACCCACATTTATAAGGTGCCAAAAGATGCGGAATTGGGCCAGGCATCGGCAGCTGTTAAAAAATTGCAAATATCCCTGGTTTCCATGGAGTAAGAGCCGTTGCTGGGCACGTGATTATGACATCAATGATCATTGATCTGTCGCTACAGCCAAAAGTATTGGTCGGAGAGCAACGCGGATTGCACCATTCGATTTCTCGTCACAAAATACTTCGGATTAGCCTCTTACTAGTAGCACTGGAACAGTTTTTCCACTTTTGCATTTTTGCTTCGTGTTTTTGTTAATTGGAATCGGCTAAACTGTACTCTGTACAATCGCGACTGGTCATTACTATATTCAACTTTTGACTATAAGTTATGTGCCCTTCGGTAGCCCAGAAGACGTCAAATCTTTCGGCAAAGCCCATTTAACTCACCCAGCAATTGCCTTACTTCTAAGTGCAAGACAATCTTAATGTCTTTATCTACGTGTAGAAAAACCACACCATTTGTACATAAAAAACACAAGGTAGTTGATACAGTCTGCTGTAAAAAGTACAACTGAACACTGACCCACTTCAGTAAGGTGCCAAAAGATGCAGAATTGAGCCAGGCATCGGCAGCTGTTGAAAAATTGCAAATTTCCCTGGTTTCCATGGAGTAAGAGCCGTTGCTGGGCACGTGATTATGACATAAATGATCATTCAACTGTCGCTACAGCCAAAAGTATTGGTCGGAGAGAAACGCAGTTTGCACCATTCGATTTCTCGTCACAAAATACGTCGGATTAGCCTTTTACCAGCAGCACTGGAACAGTTTTTCCACTTTTGCATTTTTGCCTGGTCTTTTTGTTAATTGAAATCGGCTACACTGTACTCTGTACATTCGCGACTGGTCATTACTATATTCAACTTTTGACTATAAGTTATGTGCCCTTCGGTAGCCCAGAAGACGTCAAATCTTTCGGCTCAGCCCATTTAACTCACCCAGCAATTGCCTTACTTCTAAGTGCAAGACAATCTCAATGTCTTTATCTACGTGTAGAAAAACCACACCATTTGTACGTGAAAAACACAAGGTACTTGATACAGTCTGCTGTAAAAAGTACAACTAAACACTGACCCACATGAATAAGGTGCCAAAAGATGCGGAATTGAGGCAGGCATCGGCAGCTGTTGAAAAATTGCAAATTTCCCTGGTTTCCATGGAGTAAGAGCCGTTGCTGGGCACGTGATTATGACATAAATGATCATTCAATTGTCGCTACAGGCAAAAGTATTGGTCGGAGAGCAACGCGGTTTGCACCATTCGATTTGTCGTCACAAAATACGTCGGATTAGCCTCTTACCAGCAGCACTGGAACAGATTGTCCACTTTTGCATTTTTGCCTGGTCTTTTTGTTAATTAAAACCGGCTACACTGCACTCTGTACAATCGCGACTGGTCATTACTATATTCAACTTTTGACTATAAGTTATGTGCCCTTCGGTAGCCCAGAAGACGTCAAATCTTTGGGCCAAGCCCATTTAACTCACCCAGCAATTGCCTTACTTCTAAGTGCAAGACAATCTCAATGTCTTTATCTACGTGTAGAAAAACCACACCATTTGTACATAAAAAACACAAGGTACTTGATACAGTCTGCTGTAAAAAGTACAACTAAACACTGACCCACATTCATAAGGTGCCAAAAGATGTGGAATTGGGCCAGGCATCGGCAGCTGTTAAAAAATTGCAAATTTCCCTGGTTTCCATGGAGTAAGAGCCGTTGCTGGGCACGTTATTATGACATCAATGATCATTGATCTGTCGCTATAGCCAAAAAAATTGGTCGGAGAGCAACGCGGTTTGCACCATTCGATTTCTCGTCACAAAATACGTCGGATTAGCCTCTTACTAGTAGCACTGGAACAGTTTTTTCCTCTTTTGCAATTTTTGCTTCGTGTTTTTTGTTAATTGAAATCGGCTAAACTGTACTCTGTACAATCGCGACTGGTCATTACTATATTCAACTTTTGACTATAAGTTATGTGCCCTTCGGTAGCCCAGAAGACGTCAAATCTTTGGGCCAAGCCCATTTAACTCACCCAGCAATTGCCTTACTTCTAAGTGCAAGACAATCTTAATGTCTTTATCTACGTGTAGAAAAACCACACCATTTGTACGTGAAAACCACAAGGTACTTGATACAGTCTGCTGTAAAAAGTACAACTGAACACTGACCCACTTCAGTAAGGTGCCAAAAGATGCGGATTTGAGCCAGGCATCGGCAGCTGTTGAAAAATTGCAAATTTCCCTGGTTTCCATGGAGTAAGAGCCGTTGCTGGGCACGTGATTATGACATAAATGATCATTCAATTGTCACTACAGCCAAAAGTATTGGTCGGAGAGCAACGCGGATTGCACCATTCGAATTGTCGTCACAAAATACGTCGGATTAGCCTCTTACCAGCAGCACTGGAACAGTTTTTTCCACTTTTGCATTTTTACCTGGTCTTTTTGTTAATTGAAATCGGCTACACTGTACTCTGTACAATCGCGACTGGTCATTACTATATTCAACTTTTGACTATAAGTTATGTGCCCTTCGGTAGCCCAGAAGACGTCAAATCTTTCGGCAAAGCCCATTTAACTCACCCAGCAATTGCCTTACTTCTAAGTGCAAGACAATCTTAATGTCTTTATCTACGTGTAGAAAAACCACACCATTTGTACGTGAAAAACACAAGGTACTTGATACAGTCTGCTGTAAAAAGTACAACTGAACACTGACCCACTTCAGTAAGGTGCCAAAAGATGCAGAATTGAGCCAGGCATCGGCAGCTGTTGAAAAATTGCAAATTTCCCTGGTTTCCATGGAGTAAGAGCCGTTGCTGGGCACGTGATTATGACATAAATGATCATTCAACTGTCGCTACAGCCAAAAGTATTGGTCGGAGAGAAACGCAGTTTGCACCATTCGATTTCTCGTCACAAAATACGTCGGATTAGCCTTTTACCAGCAGCACTGGAACAGTTTTTCCACTTTTGCATTTTTGCCTGGTCTTTTTGTTAATTGAAATCGGCTACACTGTACTCTGTACATTCGCGACTGGTCATTACTATATTCAACTTTTGACTATAAGTTATGTGCCCTTCGGTAGCCCAGAAGACGTCAAATCTTTCGGCTCAGCCCATTTAACTCACCCAGCAATTGCCTTACTTCTAAGTGCAAGACAATCTCAATGTCTTTATCTACGTGTAGAAAAAACCACACCATTTGTACGTGAAAAAACACAAGGTACTTGATACAGTCTGCTGTAAAAAGTACAACTAAACACTGACCCACATGAATAAGGTGCCAAAGATGCGGAATTGAGGCAGGCATCGGCAGCTGTTGAAAAATTGCAAATTTCCCTGGTTTCCATGGAGTAAGAGCCGTTGCTGGGCACGTGATTATGACATAAATGATCATTCAATTGTCGCTACAGGCAAAAGTATTGGTCGGAGAGCAACGCGGTTTGCACCATTCGATTTGTCGTCACAAAATACGTCGGATTAGCCTCTTACCAGCAGCACTGGAACAGATTGTCCACTTTTGCATTTTTGCCTGGTCTTTTTGTTAATTAAAACCGGCTACACTGCACTCTGTACAATCGCGACTGGTCATTACTATATTCAACTTTTGACTATAAGTTATGTGCCCTTCGGTAGCCCAGAAGACGTCAAATCTTTGGGCCAAGCCCATTTAACTCACCCAGCAATTGCCTTACTTCTAAGTGCAAGACAATCTCAATGTCTTTATCTACGTGTAGAAAAACCACACCATTTGTACATAAAAAACACAAGGTACTTGATACAGTCTGCTGTAAAAAGTACAACTAAACACTGACCCACATTCATAAGGTGCCAAAAGATGTGGAATTGGGCCAGGCATCGGCAGCTGTTAAAAAATTGCAAATTTCCCTGGTTTCCATGGAGTAAGAGCCGTTGCTGGGCACGTTATTATGACATCAATGATCATTGATCTGTCGCTATAGCCAAAAAAATTGGTCGGAGAGCAACGCGGTTTGCACCATTCGATTTCTCGTCACAAAATACGTCGGATTAGCCTCTTACTAGTAGCACTGGAACAGTTTTTCCTCTTTTGCATTTTTGCTTCGTGTTTTTGTTAATTGAAATCGGCTAAACTGTACTCTGTACAATCGCGACTGGTCATTACTATATTCAACTTTTGACTATAAGTTATGTGCCCTTCGGTAGCCCAGAAGACGTCAAATCTTTGGGCCAAGCCCATTTAACTCACCCAGCAATTGCCTTACTTCTAAGTGCAAGACAATCTTAATGTCTTTATCTACGTGTAGAAAAACCACACCATTTGTACGTGAAAACCACAAGGTACTTGATACAGTCTGCTGTAAAAAGTACAACTGAACACTGACCCACTTCAGTAAGGTGCCAAAAGATGCGGATTTGAGCCAGGCATCGGCAGCTGTTGAAAAATTGCAAATTTCCCTGGTTTCCATGGAGTAAGAGCCGTTGCTGGGCACGTGATTATGACATAAATGATCATTCAATTGTCACTACAGCCAAAAGTATTGGTCGGAGAGCAACGCGGATTGCACCATTCGAATTGTCGTCACAAAATACGTCGGATTAGCCTCTTACCAGCAGCACTGGAACAGTTTTTCCACTTTTGCATTTTTACCTGGTCTTTTTGTTAATTGAAATCGGCTACACTGTACTCTGTACAATCGCGACTGGTCATTACTATATTCAACTTTTGACTATAAGTTATGTGCCCTTCGGTAGCCCAGAAGACGTCAAATCTTTCGGCAAAGCCCATTTAACTCACCCAGCAATTGCCTTACTTCTAAGTGCAAGACAATCTTAATGTCTTTATCTACGTGTAGAAAAACCACACCATTTGTACGTGAAAAACACAAGGTACTTGATACAGTCTGCTGTAAAAAGTACAACTGAACACTGACCCACTTCAGTAAGGTGCCAAAAGATGCAGAATTGAGCCAGGCATCGGCAGCTGTTGAAAAATTGCAAATTTCCCTGGTTTCCATGGAGTAAGAGCCGTTGCTGGGCACGTGATTATGACATAAATGATCATTCAACTGTCGCTACAGCCAAAAGTATTGGTCGGAGAGAAACGCAGTTTGCACCATTCGATTTCTCGTCACAAAATACGTCGGATTAGCCTCTTACCAGCAGCACTGGAACAGTTTTTCCACTTTTGCATTTTTGCCTGGTCTTTTTGTTAATTGAAATCGGCTACACTGTACTCTGTACAATCGCGACTGGTCATTACTATATTCAACTTTTGACTATAAGTTATGTGCCCTTCGGTAGCCCAGAAGACGTCAAATCTTTCGGCTAAGCCCATTTCACTCACCCAGCAATTGTCTTACTTCTAAGTGCAAGACAATCTCAATGTCTTTATCTACGTGTAGAAAAACCACACCATTTGTACATAAAGAACACAAGGTACTTGATACAGTCTGCTGTAAAAAGTACAACTAAACACTGACCCACATTTATAAGGTGCCAAAAGATGTGGAATTGGGCCAGGCATCGGCAGCTGTTAAAAAATTGCAAATTTCCCTGGTTTCCATGGAGTAAGAGCCGTTGCTGGGCACGTTATTATGACATCAATGATCATTGATCTGTCGCTACAGCCAAAAATATTGGTCGGAGAGCAACGCGGTTTGCACCATTCGATTTCTCGTCACAAAATACGTCGGATTAGCCTCTTACTAGTAGCACTGGAACAGTTTTTCCACTTTTGCATTTTTGCTTCGTGTTTTTGGTAATTGAAATCGGCTAAACTGTACTCTGTACAATCGCGACTGGTCATTACTATATTCAACTTTTGACTATAAGTTATGTGCCCTTCGGTAGCCCAGAAGACGTCAAATCTTTGGGCCAAGCCCATTTAACTCACCCAGCAATTGCCTTACTTCTAAGTGCAAGACAATCTCAATGTCTTTATCTACGTGTAGAAAAACCACACCATTTGTAGGTGAAAAACACAAGGTAGTTGATACAGTCTGCTGTAAAAAGTACAACTGACCACAGACCCACATGAATAAGGTGCCAAAAGATGCGGAATTGAGCCAGGCATCGGCAGCTGTTGAAAAATTGCAAATTTCCCTGGTTTCCATGGAGTAAGAGCCGTTGCTGGGCACGTGATTATGACATAAATGATCATTCAATTGTCACAACAGGCAAAAGTATTGGTCGGAGAGCAACGCGGTTTGCACCATTCGATTTGTCGTCACAAAATACGTCGGATTAGCCTCTTACCAGCAGCACTGGAACAGATTGTCCACTTTTGCATTTTTGCCTGGTCTTTTTGTTAATTAAAACCGGCTACACTGCACTCTGTACAATCGCGACTGGTCATTACTATATTCAACTTTTGACTATAAGTTATGTGCCCTTCGGTAGCCCAGAAGACGTCAAATCTTTGGGCCAAGCCCATTTAACTCACCCAGCAATTGCCTTACTTCTAAGTGCAAGACAATCTCAATGTCTTTATCTACGTGTAGAAAAACCACACCATTTTTACGTGAAAACCACAAAGTACTTGATACAGTCTGCTGTAAAAAGTACAACTGAACACTGACCCACTTCAGTAAGGTGCCAAAAGATGAGGAATTGAGCCAGGCATCGGCAGCTGTTGAAAAATTGCAAATTTCCCTGGTTTCCATGGAGTAAGAGCCGTTGCTGGGCACGTGATTATGACATAAATGATCATTCAATTGTCACTACAGGCAAAAGTATTGGTCGGAGAGCAACGCGGTTTGCACCATTCGATTTCTCGTCACAAAATACGTCGGATTAGCTTCTTACCAGCAGCACTGGAACAGTTTTTCCACTTTTGCATTTTTACCTGGTCTTTTTGTTAATTGAAATCGGCTAAACTGTACTCTGTACAATCGCGACTGGTCATTACTATATTCAACTTTTGACTATAAGTTATGTGCCCTTCGGTAGCCCAGAAGACGTCAAATCTTTGGGCTAAGCCCATTTAACTCACCCAGCAATTGTCTTACTTCTAAGTGCAAGACAATCTCAATGTCTTTATCTACGTGTAGAAAAACCACACCATTTGTACGTGAAAACCACAAGGTACTTGATACAGTCTGCTGTAAAAAGTACAACTGAACACTGACCCACTTCAGTAAGGTGCCAAAAGATGCGGAATTGAGCCAGGCATCGGCAGCTGTTGAAAAATTGCAAATTTCCCTGGTTTCCATGGAGTAAGAGCCGTTGCTAGGCACGTGAATATGACATAAATGATCATTCAATTGTCACTACAGCCAAAAGTATTGGTCGGAGAGCAACGCGGTTTGCACCATTCGATTTCTCGTCACAAAATACGTCGGATTAGCCTCTTACCAGCAGCACTGGAACAGTTTTTCCACTTTTGCATTTTTACCTGGTTTTTTTGTTAATTGAAATCGGCTACACTGTACTCTGTACAATCGCGACTGGTCATTACTATATTCAACTTTTGACTATAAGTTATGTGCCCTTCGGTAGCCCAGAAGACGTCAAATCTTTGGGCCAAGCCCATTTAACTCACCCAGCAATTGCCTTACTTCTAAGTGCAAGACAATCTCAATGTCTTTATCTACGTGTAGAAAAACCCACACCATTTGTACGTGAAAAACACAAGGTACTTGATACAGTCTGCTGTAAAAAGTACAACTGAACACTGACCCACTTCAGTAAGGTGCCAAAAGATGAGGAATTGAGCCAGGCATCGGCAGCTGTTGAAAAATTGCAAATTTCCCTGGTTTCCATGGAGTAAGAGCCGTTGCTGGGCACGTGATTATGACATAAATTATCATTCAATTGTCACTACAGGCAAAAGTATTGGTCGGAGAGCAACGCGGTTTGCACCATTCGATTTCTCGTCACAAAATACGTCGGATTAGCCTCTTACCAGCAGCACTGGAACAGTTTTTTCCACTTTTGCATTTTTACCTGGTCTCTTTGTTAATTGAAATCGGCTACACTGTACTCTGTACATTCGCGACTGGTCATTACTATATTCAACTTTTGACTATAAGTTATGTGCCCTTCGGTAGCTCAGAAGACGTCAAATCTATCGGCTAAGCCCATTCAACTCACCCAGCAATTGTCTTACTTCTAAGTCCAAGACAATCTCAATGTCTTTATCTACGTGTAGAAAAACCACACCATTTGTACATAAAAAACACAAGGTACTTGATACAGTCTGCTGTGAAAAGTACAACTAAACTCTGACCCACATGAATAAGGTGCCAAAAGATGTGGAATTGGGCCAGGCATTGGCAGCTGTTAAATAATTGCAAATATCCCTGGTTTCCATGGAGTAAGAGCCGTTGCTGGGCACGTGATTATGACATAAATGATCATTCAATTGTCACTACAGGCAAAAGTATTGGTCGGAGAGCAACGCGGTTTGCACCATTCGATTTCTCGTCACAAAATACGTCGGATTAGCCTCTTACCAGCAGCACTGGAACAGTTTTTCCACTTTTGCATTTTTACCTGGTCTTTTTGTTAATTGAAATCGGCTAAACTGTACTCTGTACAATCGCGACTGGTCATTACTATATTCAACTTTTGACTATAAGTTATGTGCCCTTCGGTAGCCCAGAAGACGTCAAATCTTTGGGCTAAGCCCATTTAACTCACCCAGCAATTGTCTTACCTCTAAGTCCAAGACAATCTCAATGTCTTTATCTACGTGTAGAAAAACCACACCATTTGTACATAAAAAACACAAGGTACTTGATACAGTCTGCTGTAAAAAGTACAACTAAACACTGACCCACATTTATAAGGTGCCAAAAGATGCGGAATTGGGCCAGGCATCGGCAGCTGTTAAAAAATTGCAAATATCCCTGGTTTCCATGGAGTAAGAGCCGTTGCTGGGCACGTGATTATGACATCAATGATCATTGATCTGTCGCTACAGCCAAAAGTATTGGTCGGAGAGCAACGCGGATTGCACCATTCGATTTCTCGTCACAAAATACGTCGGATTAGCCTCTTACTAGCAGCACTGGAACAGTTTTTCCACTTTTGCATTTTTGCTTCGTGTTTTTTGTTAATTGGAATCGGCTACACTGTACTCTGTACAATCGCGACTGGTCATTACTATATTCAACTTTTGACTATAAGTTATGTGCCCTTCGGTAGCCCAGAAGACGTCAAATCTTTCGGCAAAGCCCATTTAACTCACCCAGCAATTGCCTTACTTCTAAGTGCAAGACAATCTTAATGTCTTTATCTACGTGTAGAAAAACCACACCATTTGTACGTGAAAAACACAAGGTACTTGATACAGTCTGCTGTAAAAAGTACAACTGAACACTGACCCACTTCAGTAAGGTGCCAAAAGATGCAGAATTGAGCCAGGCATCGGCAGCTGTTGAAAAATTGCAAATTTCCCTGGTTTCCATGGAGTAAGAGCCGTTGCTGGGCACGTGATTATGACATAAATGATCATTCAACTGTCGCTACAGCCAAAAGTATTGGTCGGAGAGAAACGCAGTTTGCACCATTCGATTTCTCGTCACAAAATACGTCGGATTAGCCTCTTACCAGCAGCACTGGAACAGTTTTTCCACTTTTGCATTTTTGCCTGGTCTTTTTGTTAATTGAAATCGGCCACACTGTACTCTGTACAATCGCGACTGGTCATTACTATATTCAACTTTTGACTATAAGTTATGTGCCCTTCGGTAGCCCAGAAGACGTCAAATCTTTGGGCTAAGCCCATTTAACTCACCCAGCAATTGTCTTACTTCTAAGTGCAAGACAATCTCAATGTCTTTATCTACGTGTAGAAAAACCACACCATTTGTACATAAAAAACACAAGGTACTTGATACAGTCTGCTGTAAAAAGTACAACTAAACACTGACCCACATTCATAAGGTGCCAAACGATGTGGAATTGGGCCAGGCATCGGCAGCTGTTAAAAAATTGCAAATTTCCCTGGTTTCCATGGAGTAAGAGCCGTTGCTGGGCACGTTATTATGACATCAATGATCATTGATCTGTCGCTACAGCCAAAAAAATTGGTCGGAGAGCAACGCGGTTTGCACCATTCGATTTCTCGTCACAAAATACGTCGGATTAGCCTCTTACTAGTAGCACTGGAACAGTTTTTCCACTTTTGCATTTTTGCTTCGTGTTTTTGGTAATTGAAATCGGCTAAACTGTACTCTGTACAATCGCGACTGGTCATTACTATATTCAACTTTTGACTATAAGTTATGTGCCCTTCGGTAGCCCAGAAGACGTCAAATCTTTGGGCCAAGCCCATTTAACTCACCAGCAATTGCCTTACTTCTAAGTGCAAGACAATCTCAATGTCTTTATCTACGTGTAGAAAAACCACACCATTTGTAGGTGAAAAACACAAGGTAGTTGATACAGTCTGCTGTAAAAAGTACAACTGACCACAGACCCACATGAATAAGGTGCCAAAAGATGCGGAATTGAGCCAGGCATCGGCAGCTGTTGAAAAATTGCAAATTTCCCTGGTTTCCATGGAGTAAGAGCCGTTGCTGGGCACGTGATTATGACATAAATGATCATTCAATTGTCACAACAGGCAAAAGTATTGGTCGGAGAGCAACGCGGTTTGCACCATTCGATTTGTCGTCACAAAATACGTCGGATTAGCCTCTTACCAGCAGCACTGGAACAGATTGTCCACTTTTGCATTTTTGCCTGGTCTTTTTGTTAATTAAAACCGGCTACACTGCACTCTGTACAATCGCGACTGGTCATTACTATATTCAACTTTTGACTATAAGTTATGTGCCCTTCGGTAGCCCAGAAGACGTCAAATCTTTGGGCCAAGCCCATTTAACTCACCCAGCAATTGCCTTACTTCTAAGTGCAAGACAATCTCAATGTCTTTATCTACGTGTAGAAAAACCACACCATTTTTACGTGAAAACCACAAAGTACTTGATACAGTCTGCTGTAAAAAGTACAACTGAACACTGACCCACTTCAGTAAGGTGCCAAAAGATGAGGAATTGAGCCAGGCATCGGCAGCTGTTGAAAAATTGCAAATTTCCCTGGTTTCCATGGAGTAAGAGCCGTTGCTGGGCACGTGATTATGACATAAATGATCATTCAATTGTCACTACAGGCAAAAGTATTGGTCGGAGAGCAACGCGGTTTGCACCATTCGATTTCTCGTCACAAAATACGTCGGATTAGCTTCTTACCAGCAGCACTGGAACAGTTTTTCCACTTTTGCATTTTTACCTGGTCTTTTTGTTAATTGAAATCGGCTAAACTGTACTCTGTACAATCGCGACTGGTCATTACTATATTCAACTTTTGACTATAAGTTATGTGCCCTTCGGTAGCCCAGAAGACGTCAAATCTTTGGGCTAAGCCCATTTAACTCACCCAGCAATTGTCTTACTTCTAAGTGCAAGACAATCTCAATGTCTTTATCTACGTGTAGAAAAACCACACCATTTGTACGTGAAAACCACAAGGTACTTGATACAGTCTGCTGTAAAAAGTACAACTGAACACTGACCCACTTCAGTAAGGTGCCAAAAGATGCGGAATTGAGCCAGGCATCGGCAGCTGTTGAAAAATTGCAAATTTCCCTGGTTTCCATGGAGTAAGAGCCGTTGCTAGGCACGTGAATATGACATAAATGATCATTCAATTGTCACTACAGCCAAAAGTATTGGTCGGAGAGCAACGCGGTTTGCACCATTCGATTTCTCGTCACAAAATACGTCGGATTAGCCTCTTACCAGCAGCACTGGAACAGTTTTTCCACTTTTGCATTTTTACCTGGTTTTTTTGTTAATTGAAATCGGCTACACTGTACTCTGTACAATCGCGACTGATCATTACTATATTCAACTTTTGACTATAAGTTATGTGCCCTTCGGTAGCCCAGAAGACGTCAAATCTTTGGGCCAAGCCCATTTAACTCACCCAGCAATTGCCTTACTTCTAAGTGCAAGACAATCTCAATGTCTTTATCTACGTGTAGAAAAACCACACCATTTGTACGTGAAAAACACAAGGTACTTGATACAGTCTGCTGTAAAAAGTACAACTGAACACTGACCCACTTCAGTAAGGTGCCAAAAGATGAGGAATTGAGCCAGGCATCGGCAGCTGTTGAAAAATTGCAAATTTCCCTGGTTTCCATGGAGTAAGAGCCGTTGCTGGGCACGTGATTATGACATAAATTATCATTCAATTGTCACTACAGGCAAAAGTATTGGTCGGAGAGCAACGCGGTTTGCACCATTCGATTTCTCGTCACAAAATACGTCGGATTAGCCTCTTACCAGCAGCACTGGAACAGTTTTTCCACTTTTGCATTTTTACCTGGTCTTTTTGTTAATTGAAATCGGCTACACTGTACTCTGTACATTCGCGACTGGTCATTACTATATTCAACTTTTGACTATAAGTTATGTGCCCTTCGGTAGCTCAGAAGACGTCAAATCTATCGGCTAAGCCCATTCAACTCACCCAGCAATTGTCTTACTTCTAAGTCCAAGACAATCTCAATGTCTTTATCTACGTGTAGAAAAACCACACCATTTGTACATAAAAAACACAAGGTACTTGATACAGTCTGCTGTGAAAAGTACAACTAAACTCTGACCCACATGAATAAGGTGCCAAAAGATGTGGAATTGGGCCAGGCATTGGCAGCTGTTAAATAATTGCAAATATCCCTGGTTTCCATGGAGTAAGAGCCGTTGCTGGGCACGTGATTATGACATAAATGATCATTCAATTGTCACTACAGGCAAAAGTATTGGTCGGAGAGCAACGCGGTTTGCACCATTCGATTTCTCGTCACAAAATACGTCGGATTAGCCTCTTACCAGCAGCACTGGAACAGTTTTTCCACTTTTGCATTTTTACCTGGTCTTTTTGTTAATTGAAATCGGCTAAACTGTACTCTGTACAATCGCGACTGGTCATTACTATATTCAACTTTTGACTATAAGTTATGTGCCCTTCGGTAGCCCAGAAGACGTCAAATCTTTGGGCTAAGCCCATTTAACTCACCCAGCAATTGTCTTACCTCTAAGTCCAAGACAATCTCAATGTCTTTATCTACGTGTAGAAAAACCACACCATTTGTACATAAAAAACACAAGGTACTTGATACAGTCTGCTGTAAAAAGTACAACTAAACACTGACCCACATTTATAAGGTGCCAAAAGATGCGGAATTGGGCCAGGCATCGGCAGCTGTTAAAAAATTGCAAATATCCCTGGTTTCCATGGAGTAAGAGCCGTTGCTGGGCACGTGATTATGACATCAATGATCATTGATCTGTCGCTACAGCCAAAAGTATTGGTCGGAGAGCAACGCGGATTGCACCATTCGATTTTCTCGTCACAAAATACGTCGGATTAGCCTCTTACTAGCAGCACTGGAACAGTTTTTCCACTTTTGCATTTTTGCTTCGTGTTTTTGTTAATTGGAATCGGCTACACTGTACTCTGTACAATCGCGACTGGTCATTACTATATTCAACTTTTGACTATAAGTTATGTGCCCTTCGGTAGCCCAGAAGACGTCAAATCTTTCGGCAAAGCCCATTTAACTCACCCAGCAATTGCCTTACTTCTAAGTGCAAGACAATCTTAATGTCTTTATCTACGTGTAGAAAAACCACACCATTTGTACGTGAAAAACACAAGGTACTTGATACAGTCTGCTGTAAAAAGTACAACTGAACACTGACCCACTTCAGTAAGGTGCCAAAAGATGCAGAATTGAGCCAGGCATCGGCAGCTGTTGAAAAATTGCAAATTTCCCTGGTTTCCATGGAGTAAGAGCCGTTGCTGGGCACGTGATTATGACATAAATGATCATTCAACTGTCGCTACAGCCAAAAGTATTGGTCGGAGAGAAACGCAGTTTGCACCATTCGATTTCTCGTCACAAAATACGTCGGATTAGCCTCTTACCAGCAGCACTGGAACAGTTTTTCCACTTTTGCATTTTTGCCTGGTCTTTTTGTTAATTGAAATCGGCCACACTGTACTCTGTACAATCGCGACTGGTCATTACTATATTCAACTTTTGACTATAAGTTATGTGCCCTTCGGTAGCCCAGAAGACGTCAAATCTTTGGGCTAAGCCCATTTAACTCACCCAGCAATTGTCTTACTTCTAAGTGCAAGACAATCTCAATGTCTTTATCTACGTGTAGAAAAACCACACCATTTGTACATAAAAAACACAAGGTACTTGATACAGTCTGCTGTAAAAAGTACAACTAAACACTGACCCACATTCATAAGGTGCCAAACGATGTGGAATTGGGCCAGGCATCGGCAGCTGTTAAAAAATTGCAAATTTCCCTGGTTTCCATGGAGTAAGAGCCGTTGCTGGGCACGTTATTATGACATCAATGATCATTGATCTGTCGCTACAGCCAAAAAAATTGGTCGGAGAGCAACGCGGTTTGCACCATTCGATTTCTCGTCACAAAATACGTCGGATTAGCCTCTTACTAGTAGCACTGGAACAGTTTTTCCTCTTTTGCATTTTTTCTTCGTGTTTTTGTTAATTGAAATCGGCTAAACTGTACTCTGTACAATCGCGACTGGTCATTACTATATTCAACTTTTGACTATAAGTTATGTGCCCTTCGGTAGCCCAGAAGACGTCAAATCTTTGGGCCAAGCCCATTTAACTCACCCAGCAATTGCCTTACTTCTAAGTGCAAGACAATCTCAATGTCTTTATCTACGTGTAGAAAAACCACACCATTTGTACGTGAAAACCACAAGGTACTTGATACAGTCTGCTGTAAAAAGTACAACTGAACACTGACCCACTTCAGTAAGGTGCCAAAAGATGCGGATTTGAGCCAGGCATCGGCAGCTGTTGAAAAATTGCAAATTTCCCTGGTTTCCATGGAGTAAGAGCCGTTGCTGGGCACGTGATTATGACATAAATGATCATTCAATTGTCACTACAGCCAAAAGTATTGGTCGGAGAGCAACGCGGATTGCACCATTCGAATTGTCGTCACAAAATACGTCGGATTAGCCTCTTACCAGCAGCACTGGAACAGTTTTTCCACTTTTGCATTTTTACCTGGTCTTTTTGTTAATTGAAATCGGCTACACTGTACCCTGTACAATCGCGACTGGTCATTACTATATTCAACTTTTGACTATAAGTTATGTGCCCTTCGGTAGCCCAGAAGACGTCAAATCTTTCGGCAAAGCCCATTTAACTCACCCAGCAATTGCCTTACTTCTAAGTGCAAGACAATCTTAATGTCTTTATCTACGTGTAGAAAAACCACACCATTTGTACGTGAAAAACACAAGGTACTTGATACAGTCTGCTGTAAAAAGTACAACTGAACACTGACCCACTTCAGTAAGGTGCCAAAAGATGCAGAATTGAGCCAGGCATCGGCAGCTGTTGAAAAATTGCAAATTTCCCTGGTTTCCATGGAGTAAGAGCCGTTGCTGGGCACGTGATTATGACATAAATGATCATTCAACTGTCGCTACAGCCAAAAGTATTGGTCGGAGAGAAACGCAGTTTGCACCATTCGATTTCTCGTCACAAAATACGTCGGATTAGCCTCTTACCAGCAGCACTGGAACAGTTTTTCCACTTTTGCATTTTTGCCTGGTCTTTTTGTTAATTGAAATCGGCTACACTGTACTCTGTACAATCGCGACTGGTCATTACTATATTCAACTTTTGACTATAAGTTATGTGCCCTTCGGTAGCCCAGAAGACGTCAAATCTTTCGGCTAAGCCCATTTAACTCACCCAGCAATTGTCTTACGTCTAAGTGCAAGACAATCTCAATGTCTTTATCTACGTGTAGAAAAACCACACCATTTGTACATAAAAAACACAAGGTACTTGATACAGTCTGCTGTAAAAAGTACAACTAAACACTGACCCACATTTATAAGGTGCCAAAAGATGTGGAATTGGGCCAGGCATCGGCAGCTGTTGAAAAATTGCAAATTTCCCTGGTTTCCATGGAGTAAGAGCCGTTGCTGGGCACGTTATTATGACATCAATGATCATTGATCTGTCGCTACAGCCAAAAATATTGGTCGGAGAGCAACGCGGTTTGCACCATTCGATTTCTCGTCACAAAATACGTCGGATTAGCCTCTTACTAGTAGCACTGGAACAGTTTTTCCACTTTTGCATTTTTGCTTCGTGTTTTTGTTAATTGAAATCGGCTAAACTGTACTCTGTACAATCGCGGACTGGTCATTACTATATTCAACTTTTGACTATAAGTTATGTGCCCTTCGGTAGCCAGAAGACGTCAAATCTTTGGGCCAAGCCCATTTAACTCACCCAGCAATTGCCTTACTTCTAAGTGCAAGACAATCTCAATGTCTTTATCTACGTGTAGAAAAACCACACCATTTGTACATAAAAAACACAAGGTACTTGATACAGTCTGCTGTAAAAAGTACAACTGAACACTGACCCACTTCAGTAAGGTGCCAAAAGATGCAGAATTGAGCCAGCATCGGCAGCTGTTGAAAAATTGCAAATTTCCCTGGTTTCCATGGAGTAAGAGCCGTTGCTGGGCACGTGATTATGACATAAATGATCATTCAACTGTCGCTACAGCCAAAAGTATTGGTCGGAGAGCAACGCAGTTTGCACCATTCGATTTCTCGTCACAAAATACGTCGATTAGCCTTTTACCAGCAGCACTGGAACAGTTTTTCCACTTTTGCATTTTTGCCTGGTCTTTTTGTTAATTGAAATCGGCTACACTGTACTCTGTACATTCGCGACTGGTCATTACTATATTCAACTTTTGACTATAAGTTATGTGCCCTTCGGTAGCTCAGAGACGTCAAATCTTTCGGCTCAGCCCATTTAACTCACCCAGCAATTGCCTTACTTCTAAGTGCATAACAATCTCAATGTCTTTATCTACGTGTAGAAAAACCACACCATTTGTACGTGAAAAACACAAGGTACTTGATACAGTCTGCTGTAAAAAGTACAACTAAACACTGACCCACATGAATAAGGTGCCAAAAGATGCGGAATTGAGGCAGGCATCGGCAGCTGTTGAAAAATTGCAAATTTCCCTGGTTTCCATGGAGTAAGAGCCGTTGCTGGGCACGTGATTATGACATAAATGATCATTCAATTGTCGCTACAGGCAAAAGTATTGGTCGGAGAGCAACGCGGTTTGCACCATTCGATTTGTCGTCACAAAATACGTCGGATTAGCCTCTTACCAGCAGCACTGGAACAGATTGTCCACTTTTGCATTTTTTGCCTGTCTTTTTGTTAATTAAAACCGGCTACACTGCACTCTGTACAATCGCGACTGGTCATTACTATATTCAACTTTTGACTATAAGTTATGTGCCCTTCGGTAGCCCAGAAGACGTCAAATCTTTGGGCCAAGCCCATTTAACTCACCAGCAATTGCCTTTACTTCTAAGTGCAAAGAATCTCAATGTCTTTATCTACGTGTAGAAAAACCACACCATTTGTACATAAAAAACACAAGGTACTTGATACAGTCTGCTGTAAAAAGTACAACTAAACACTGACCCACTATGAATAAGGTGCCAAAAGATGCGGAATTGAGCCAGGCATCGGCAGCTGTTGAAAAATTGCAAATTTCCCTGGTTTCCATGGAGTAAGAGCCGTTGCTGGGCACGTGATTATGACATAAATGATCATTCAATTGTCGCTACAGCAAAAGTATTGGTCGGAGAGCAACGCGGTTTGCACCATTCGATTTGTCGTCACAAAATACGTCGGATTAGCCTCTTACCAGCAGCACTGGAACAGATTGTCCACTTTTGCATTTTTGCCTGGTCTTTTTGTTAATTAAAACCGGCTACACTGCACCCTGTACAATCGCGACTGGTCATTACTATATTCAACTTTTGACTATAAGTTATGTGCCCTTCGGTAGCCCAGAAGACGTCAAATCTTTGGGCCAAGCCATTTAACTCACCCAGCAATTGCCTTACTTCTAAGTGCAAGACAATCTCAATGTCTTTATCTACGTGTAGAAAAACCACACCATTTTTACGTGAAAACCACAAGGTACTTGATACAGTCTGCTGTAAAAAGTACAACTGAACACTGACCCACTTCAGTAAGGTGCCAAAAGATGAGGAATTGAGCCAGGCATCGGCAGCTGTTGAAAAATTGCAAATTTCCCTGGTTTCCATGGAGTAAGAGCCGTTGCTGGGCACGTGATTATGACATAAATGATCATTCAATTGTCACTACAGGCAAAAGTATTGGTCGGAGAGCAACGCGGTTTGCACCATTCGATTTCTCGTCACAAAATACGTCGGATTAGCTTCTTACCAGCAGCACTGGAACAGTTTTTCCACTTTTGCATTTTTACCTGGTCTTTTTGTTAATTGAAATCGGCTAAACTGTACTCTGTACAATCGCGACTGGTCATTACTATATTCAACTTTTGACTATAAGTTATGTGCCCTTCGGTAGCCCAGAAGACGTCAAATCTTTGGCTAAGCCCATTTAACTCACCCAGCAATTGTCTTACTTCTAAGTGCAAGACAATCTCAATGTCTTTATCTACGTGTAGAAAAAACCACACCATTTGTACGTGAAAACCACAAGGTACTTGATACAGTCTGCTGTAAAAAGTACAACTGAACACTGACCCACTTAAGTAAGGTGCCAAAAGATGCGGAATTGAGCCAGGCATCGGCAGCTGTTGAAAAATTGCAAATTTCCCTGGTTTCCATGGAGTAAGAGCCGTTGCTAGGCACGTGAATATGACATAAATGATCATTCAATTGTCACTACAGCCAAAAGTATTGGTCGGAGAGCAACGCGGTTTGCACCATTCGATTTCTCGTCACAAAATACGTCGGATTAGCCTCTTACCAGCAGCACTGGAACAGTTTTTCCACTTTTGCATTTTTACCTGGTCTTTTTGTTAATTGAAATCGGCTACACTGTACTCTGTACAATCGCGACTGGTCATTACTATATTCAACTTTTGACTATAAGTTATGTGCCCTTCGGTAGCCCAGAAGACGTCAAATCTTTGGGCCAAGCCCATTTAACTCACCCAGCAATTGCCTTACTTCTAAGTGCAAGACAATCTCAATGTCTTTATCTACGTGTAGAAAAACCACACCATTTGTACGTGAAAAACACAAGGTACTTGATACAGTCTGCTGTAAAAAGTACAACTGAACACTGACCCACTTCAGTAAGGTGCCAAAAGATGAGGAATTGAGCCAGGCATCGGCAGCTGTTGAAAAATTGCAAATTTCCCTGGTTTCCATGGAGTAAGAGCCGTTGCTGGACACGTGATTATGACATAAATTATCATTCAATTGTCACTACAGCCAAAAGTATTGGTCGGAGAGCAACGCGGTTTGCACCATTCGATTTCTCGTCACAAAATACGTCGGATTAGCCTCTTACCAGCAGCACTGGAACAGTTTTTCCACTTTTGCAGTTTTACCTGGTCTTTTTGTTAATTGAAATCGGCTACACTGTACTCTGTACATTCGCGACTGGTCATTACTATATTCAACTTTTGACTATAAGTTATGTGCCCTTCGGTAGCTCAGAAGACGTCAAATCTATCGGCTAAGCCCATTCAACTCACCCAGCAATTGTCTTACTTCTAAGTCCAAGACAATCTCAATGTCTTTATCTACGTGTAGAAAAAACCACACCATTTGTACATAAAAAACACAAGGTACTTGATACAGTCTGCTGTAAAAAGTACAACTAAACTCTGACCCACATGAATAAGGTGCCAAAAGATGTGGAATTGGGCCAGGCATTGGCAGCTGTAAAATAATTGCAAATATCCCTGGTTTCCATGGAGTAAGAGCCGTTGCTGGGCACGTGATTATGACATAAATGATCATTCAATTGTCACTACAGGCAAAAGTATTGGTCGGAGAGCAACGCGGTTTGCACCATTCGATTTCTCGTCACAAAATACGTCGGATTAGCCTCTTACCAGCAGCACTGGAACAGTTTTTTCCACTTTTGCATTTTTACCTGGTCTTTTTGTTAATTGAAATCGGCTAAACTGTACTCTGTACAATCGCGACTGGTCATTACTATATTCAACTTTTGACTATAAGTTATGTGCCCTTCGGTAGCCCAGAAGACGTCAAATCTTTGGGCTAAGCCCATTTAACTCACCCAGCAATTGTCTTACTTCTAAGTCCAAGACAATCTCAATGTCTTTATCTACGTGTAGAAAAACCACACCATTTGTACATAAAAAAACACAAGATACTTGATACAGTCTGCTGTAAAAAGTACAACTAAACACTGACCCACATTTATAAGGTGCCAAAAGATGCGGAATTGGGCCAGGCATCGGCAGCTGTTAAAAAATTGCAAATATCCCTGGTTTCCATGGAGTAAGAGCCGTTGCTGGGCACGTGATTATGACATCAATGATCATTGATCTGTCGCTACAGCCAAAAGTATTGGTCGGAGAGCAACGCGGATTGCACCATTCGATTTCTCGTCACAAAATACTTCGGATTAGCCTCTTACTAGTAGCACTGGAACAGTTTTTCCACTTTTGCATTTTTGCTTCGTGTTTTTGTTAATTGGAATCGGCTAAACTGTACTCTGTACAATCGCGACTGGTCATTACTATATTCAACTTTTGACTATAAGTTATGTGCCCTTCGGTAGCCCAGAAGACGTCAAATCTTTCGGCTCAGCCCATTTAACTCACCCAGCAATTGCCTTACTTCTAAGTGCAAGACAATCTCAATGTCTTTATCTACGTGTAGAAAAACCACACCATTTGTACGTGAAAAACACAAGGTACTTGATACAGTCTGCTGTAAAAAGTACAACTAAACACTGACCCACATGAATAAGGTGCCAAAAGATGCGGAATTGAGGCAGGCATCGGCAGCTGTTGAAAAATTGCAAATTTCCCTGGTTTCCATGGAGTAAGAGCCGTTGCTGGGCACGTGATTATGACATAAATGATCATTCAATTGTCGCTACAGGCAAAAGTATTGGTCGGAGAGCAACGCGGTTTGCACCATTCGATTTGTCGTCACAAAATACGTCGGATTAGCCTCTTACCAGCAGCACTGGAACAGATTGTCCACTTTTGCATTTTTGCCTGGTCTTTTTGTTAATTAAAACCGGCTACACTGCACTCTGTACAATTGCGACTGGTCATTACTATATTCAACTTTTGACTATAAGTTATGTGCCCTTCGGTAGCCCAGAAGACGTCAAATCTTTGGGCCAAGCCCATTTAACTCACCCAGCAATTGCCTTACTTCTAAGTGCAAGACAATCTCAATGTCTTTATCTACGTGTAGAAAAACCACACCATTTGTACATAAAAAACACAAGGTACTTGATACAGTCTGCTGTAAAAAGTACAACTAAACACTGACCCACATTCATAAGGTGCCAAAAGATGTGGAATTGGGCCAGGCATCGGCAGCTGTTAAAAAATTGCAAATTTCCCTGGTTTCCATGGAGTAAGAGCCGTTGCTGGGCACGTTATTATGACATCAATGATCATTGATCTGTCGCTACAGCCAAAAAAATTGGTCGGAGAGCAACGCGGTTTGCACCATTCGATTTCTCGTCACAAATACGTCGGATTAGCCTCTTACTAGTAGCACTGGAACAGTTTTTCTCTCTTTTGCATTTTTGCTTCGTGTTTTTGTTAATTGAAATCGCTAAACTGTACTCTGTACAATCGCGACTGGTCATTACTATATTCAACTTTTGACTATAAGTTATGTGCCCTTCGGTAGCCCAGAAGACGTCAAATCTTTGGGCCAAGCCCATTTAACTCACCCAGCAATTGCCTTACTTCTAAGTGCAAGACAATCTCAATGTCTTTATCTACGTGTAGAAAAACCACACCATTTGTACGTGAAAACCACAAGGTACTTGATACAGTCTGCTGTAAAAAGTACAACTGAACACTGACCCACTTCAGTAAGGTGCCAAAAGATGCGGATTTGAGCCAGGCATCGGCAGCTGTTGAAAAATTGCAAATTTCCCTGGTTTCCATGGAGTAAAGAGCCGTTGCTGGGCACGTGATTATGACATAAATGATCATTCAATTGTCACTACAGCAAAAGTATTGGTCGGAGAGCAACGCGGATTGCACCATTCGAATTGTCGTCACAAATACGTCGGATTAGCCTCTTACCAGCAGCACTGGAACAGTTTTTCCACTTTTGCATTTTTACCTGGTCTTTTTGTTAATTGAAATCGGCTACACTGTACTCTGTACAATCGCGACTGTCATTACTATATTCAACTTTGACTATAAGTTATGTGCCCTTCGGTAGCCCAGAAGACGTCAAATCTTTCGGCAAAGCCCATTTAACTCACCCAGCAATTGCCTACTTCTAAGTGCAAGACAATCTTAATGTCTTTATCTACGTGTAGAAAAACCACACCATTTGTACGTGAAAAACACAAGGTACTTGATACAGTCTGCTGTAAAAAGTACAACTGAACACTGACCCACTTCAGTAAGGTGCCAAAAGATGCAGAATTGAGCCAGGCATTGGCAGCTGTTGAAAAATTGCAAATTTCCCTGGTTTCCATGGAGTAAGAGCCGTTGCTGGGCACGTGATTATGACATAAATGATCATTCAACTGTCGCTACAGCCAAAAGTATTGGTCGGAGAGAAACGCAGTTTGCACATTTCGATTTCTCGTCACAAAATACGTCGGATTAGCCTCTTACCAGCAGCACTGGAACAGTTTTTCCACTTTGCATTTTTTCTTTTTGTTAATTGAAATCGGCTACACTGTACTCTGTACAATCGCGACTGGTCATTACTATATTCAACTTTTGACTATAAGTTATGTGCCCTTCGGTAGCCCAGAAGACGTCAAATCTTTCGGCTAAGCCCATTTCACTCACCCAGCAATTGTCTTACGTCTAAGTGCAAGACAATCTCAATGTCTTTATCTACGTGTAGAAAAACCACACCATTTGTACATAAAAAACACAAGGTACTTGATACAGTCCTGCTGTAAAAAGTACAACTAAACACTGACCCACATTTATAAGGTGCCAAAAGATGTGGAATTGGGCCAGGCATCGGCAGCTGTTAAAAAATTGCAAATTTCCCTGGTTTCCATGGAGTAAGAGCCGTTGCTGGGCACGTTATTATGACATCAATGATCATTGATCTGTCGCTACAGCCAAAAATATTGGTCGGAGAGCAACGCGGTTGCACCATTCGATTTCTCGTCACAAAATACGTCGGATTAGCCTCTTACTAGTAGCACTGGAACAGTTTTTCCACTTTTGCATTTTTGCTTCGTGTTTTTGTTAATTGAAATCGGCTAAACTGTACTCTGTACAATCGCGACTGGTCATTACTA